>NC_057942.1:3556773-3829273 GCF_018555375.3 Anguilla rostrata | reverse complement strand
GCCGTGCCAGCTGGGGCCTCCTCCCGGGGCATGCTGGGAGCAGAGGACGGGCGGCGGCGGCAGGGCAAGTTCCCTGGCTGCCAAACATTTTTATTCGGGTACCACCAACCCCGAAAACCTCCTTTTTTAATATTAAGGTTATCAGAGATGAGTGTACCATTGTTATCTTAAAGGAGCAAGAAATTAATAAACTGTAAAAATGCAGCTGATGAAACTCAGGTGTTGTTGACGCTTGGCTTGGCTGGGCTGGCCCATCCCATAATGTGGCTGCTTCTAATATCTGTCCTCCTGCTACAGATCCGGTCGGGGTGGGGGGTGTGGCGGGGGGCGGGGGGGGGGGTTTAGTGTGCGCGTCTGTCCCGGGACAGAGGCACAGTCTGCGCCCCCCATCGGCTCAGCGGGCCCTGGCTCCAAATACACCTGTCCATATGGGACAACGATGACATCATCCAGAGTAGCCATGTGAGCCGGGGGTGGGGTGGGGTGGGGTGGGGGGAGGGCTTATTATGGCCTTGAAAGACCTGACTACAGAGTCACACTATTGTACAGCAATATTTTGAACTGTGTAGCATTTTGTTTCAAGTCTACATAAGTACACATGCCGTGGTTTGTCGTGAAGTATTGAATATATTAAATTATTTCTATTATTATCCATCAATATATTGAGATTTCTTTTTAAAATCACAATATAACCAGGGCCCCAGTTAATACTCTGTGGAGGAGCCATCACGTCAGAGGCAGGCTTGTCCCAGAGAAAGACATCATCATTATCTCCCTACGTCTTCACACTCTCCTCGTTTGTTTGATGGAGAGGCCTTATATGTTCACCCACTGGTTTCCACAGAAACCGGTGGGCGGAACATGACAGCGTGTCACATGGGAATTGTAGTCCTGTCTATTCCTGGCCTCCTAGGAGCGCGCTGCTAGGACTCGCGGTGCATTTTGGAATACGCCTCATCCTTAACTAGCTCAAATTAGAACGGAGACAAGTCTGTTTTACTGGAACACATATGGTGATGTCATTCTGGTATAAGTAGGCTACCCCTTTTTGTGTTTCGATATAATGGATCGTTTTCATTGTGAGTCATCTTTTAAATACACAAAACCGTAATGAAGGAAGCAAAAAAATGCGCTGTAATCCTATAATGTGCTAACTGGCGATTTGTATAAGGAAAGGAATTACGAATCCATTTTTAGACAGCCGGTAGCTCTTTGGTGACACGTTATACAACTTGATGATCCAGCTGTGTGATAAATTACAGACCAAATTACTAGCTGTATGGGTCTAAAAGTACGCTGCAGCAGGGTCAGCTTTTTTTTCTATTTGCCGAACCAAAAATGGAACGTTTTGAGTGGAATATTCAAATGTGGTGAAAAGCGGCAGTTGAAATAACGGTCTTTTTTCCCTGATTGCGTTTGAGACCCGGAGGGAAAGCGCGAGCCTGGCGGGGGAGGGAGGGGTGCACAGCGGCACGCTGGCAATAAAATCTGCATACAGTTGACCTTTTCCACTGATTGAACTGCGCTTGGTTTCACCACCGACCCACCCCCCATCCCTTAAATTCACCATTTGCTTATGCAGTCACCGTCATTCTCTCTTCTCATTCATCCCGGAAGCCGGCGTGTGACAGCCAAGAATCACTCTTCAAAGAGCAGCCCTTTTATAGGCTACTGCGCCTTATAAAAGCAAATAAATAAATAAAAAGGCTCAGACATCACAGCTTAATTAATTACTTTGTAACCAACGCTAAATTATTTTTACTTTCCTGGGAAAACGAGAGGAACCGGTAGGCTATCTGTAACCGTTTGTCCTCGGTTCCGTCTCCCCAGTCTTGGCGCTTCTCCCCCCGCCCCCGCCCCCCTCGTGCTGACAGCGCTTGCAACAGCAGAATCGCCGGCGTGATGTATCCGTTGGGCACGTCCGTGCGTGGCAGCGTGGTGCTCCTGTTGTCTGTTTGAGACACACAGGCTGTTTGTTACGGGCCAGGGGGCTTCTGCGCGAGGCTACAGGGACACTGCCGCCTCTCTCTCTCTCTTTTGGCCGTGACAGCGCGGGTGGAAATTGAGTTTCCTCTTTCCAACTTGCTGCCATTTGGACCTCCCAGGTGCACGTTACTCATGCCATGAATCCCAATATGTTTGAGTGTCGGGGGGAGGGAGGAGGGAAAGGGAGGAAGGGGGGGCGGGGGGGTTGGGATCTGTCTGAAGCAGTACAGAAAAGGGCCGTAGAGATCCTAGTGCCGCTCCAGAGTCTCGCGGGAGTCGCGGCTTTTGTTTTGTTTGCCGAGGCGATCGGCGCCATTCCACCGTCGGATAGGATACGACCAACCCCCCCCCCCCACCCCGCTCGGCTGCGGACGCCGGTGACATTTGCCTGGGTGCCGTGCAGCTGTCCCCGCGTTTGCGAAATAATCCCAGACGTGTCTTTAGCTGGGTGAGCTGAAAGAATTTAAATAGGTAATTAGAGACCCATTTGCTCAGGAGGATGAATCAGTTGATGTTAAATGTACCCTCCTTTTTTTTTCAAAGGTTAACATTTAAAATGCTTCTTTTTTTTCTTTTTCTTTTTTTTGCTGACCGCACCCCACCCCAGTTGTCAATGCGCATTACAGTCATACTAATGAGATCCTTCAAGACACGGAGCCTCGTTTAAAAAAAAAAAAAAAAACTGCACATAATTGCAGCTGCGGTGCATCTATTGCTTACCCGGGATTGCAAAATGACAATCGTTTTAATTGAAATGCATATGTGGAGTTACTCCTCTTTTTTTCCTCCTCCAAAGCCGTACGAGAGTGGATTTATCTGAGCTGAGACAGGAAGGCCACATGAGTTGATAGTCGGTAAAAGCCTTACTGAGTGGTCTGGGGGGGGGGGCGGGGGGGTTGGGGATGGAGGGGGAGGGGGGGGTAAGAGAGGGAGAGAGAACGCATGCTGGCTGCGCAATGCTAATATCATTGCTCCTGCGGGACCTTTAACATCAATTAGTGTGACTTGCTTGTCTGCGGCAGTCAATCTCAGCTGGGTGAGCCGCCCGGGGCGAGACCCCCAGGTGCTGGTTACGGGCCTTGGGAGAGCACTCAAATTGAGCGTCCTGGCTTCACTTGCGGCCTGCTTTGGCGGTGCTTGGCGGAAGCTCGGTCGCGTTTAATGAAGGAAAAAAAAAAAAGTGAATCAACAGAATTGCCATTTGCTCCTCGTTCCCAAGCCTTGTTTTTTTTTTTTCAGAGCGCGTCAGCTTTTAAGAGTCTTTTTTATTTATTTATTTGTTTTTTTTTAGTTTAAGTGGTTTCACCGGATCTTGGTCAGGAGGAGAAGCCGTGGGAAAAGAGACTTCTTGCTCTCTTTGCGGCTGTTTGAGTTTGGTTTCGAATTGATTTTCGGTTATTGTGCCGCTAATGGGAATTCACTTGCACATCATGAAACATTTCCCGAGCGAGCGTCAGACATCGGTGAAAAGTGGATATACGTGCGTGTGTGTGTGTGTGTGTGTGTGTGTGTGTTGTGTGTGTGTGGTTGTGTGTTGTTTGTGTGTGTGTGTGTGGTGTGTGTGTGGTGTGTGTGTGTGTGTGTGTGTGTGTGTGTGTGTGTGTGTGTGTGTATAAATAAAGCCCTTCTCCTTGACCTTGCTTTGCCATGAATCATTGAAAGTGTTCACTGTTTACTGGAAAACTAAGAGGGGACTATTTTACCTTTCTTTTTTTACCTCTCTCTCCCCCTCACTCCCTCTCCCCCTCATTCTCTTGCTCTCTATCTGTCTCTCCCTCTTCCTACCTTTCTCTCTTCTGCCTCTCTTGCTCGGTCTTTCTCTCCTTCTCTCCTCCCCTGTCTTTCTGCCTCTCTCTTTCTGTCTGTCTCTTTCCCTGCCTTCCTCCCTCTGTCTGGCTCTCCCCACCACTGTCTCCTTCCCCTCTCTCTCTTTCTCTTTCATTTTCTTACCCCCCTCTATCTCTCCTCCCTCTCTCCCCCCCCCCCCCCCATTGTCTGTGCTGTATTAAATATTAATTGTGGATCAGCAGAGGACTTGTCTCCTAAATGATGGGACAGAAGGCCCAGCTCGCCCCCAGGCAGCCCTGCGGCTCCGGTACCTGTGGGGCTGCAGCAGCCTGACAGGCTGGGCCGGACGCGGGGGGGGGGTGACATGAGGGGGGGCCCCCCCTCAAACACACGCACTCACTCTTCCGTCTCGCCTGTTATCTTTCCTCCTTGCCTGTGTTTTCCTACGGTGTTCAACTTCGCTTTTTCCCACCCCCCTGGCCCTGTGTGTGTGTGTGTGTGCGCACGCGTCTGTGTGTGTATGTCTGCCTGTGTGCATGTGTGTGCGTACTTACTGCTATAAAAAAAAATTAATATTAAAAAAATAAATAAATTTAAAGTGCAGGAAAGGAAAGGGCCATTATCCAGAGATGAATGCTAATTGTAATGCAGTGTTTGAATGTATAGCTTTGTGCGCCTGTGCGTGCATGTGCGTGTGTATGTGTATGTGGCTGTGTGGGTGTGTGTGTTTCTTTTGTGCTTTTTAAACGGGACCATATATTGGCTTTTTAAAAATGCATTTATTCATGGATATTGTTTGGAAAACGTACCTCGAGATTTTCCTAAGAGGCTCTTAGCAGTAACTTCCCCCCGTCTCCTGGCTTTTCGGTTCTATCAGCAAATCAGTGCATTTGCATGGGGGGGCACTAACGGATGCAGTGACTGTGCCTGTCCACCGGGGGCCTGTGAGCTTGCTCATCCGATTGGTCCAGCCTTTCCATGCTTTGAGCAGTACAATCAATCTCTAAACCTCTGCTTTGTAACTTCAGCAGTAAATGTTTTGTTGTTGTTGTTGTTGTTGTTGTTGTTGTTGTTGTGTAGCTAAGTTAAAATTAGTTGCGTGCATTCACTGCATGGCTTTGTGATCTGGGACGGGGATCGGGTGGGGGGTTGGGGGTGGCGTGAGGGGGTGGGGTGGGCGGGGTGGGGGGGGTGACTGATGCCGCAGGAATGAGTTCACAGGCTCGTGAGCACAGCGCTAATCGCATATGGCAGCACGGGCTGGTGTGCCCGGCGCGAGCCGTAGCGGCTGGGCTGTTTGTGCTGAGCTGGGCTATTCGCTGATGAGGCGCTGCTTTCTGGACCATGCTGTGAGCACAATGGGGATTGCCAGCACTGTCTGGGGGCCAGAGAGACACTGTACCCCCCCCCCTCCACCCCACCCCAAAAAAAAAACACCCACCCCAGCACCCGCGCTCTCTTCCAACAGTAGCATGTAGCGACAAGAGCAAATGTGCATTTGCGTTCTCTCTAATGGACAGCTCTTGGAACTTGATAGAATGATAGTGAGATTTTTATTTTTTGTTATTCTGCCAAAGTTGGATTGGTCCTCTGTGCTTCTCGATAATGGGATTTTTCGGGTTTGACTGGACCGCCCTTGCCGCATATTTGGTAATGAGTATTGGAAGGGGGGGGGCAGGAGTATGGGGCGGGTCAGCCCTGCTCGTTTTGCGTGAGTAGTGGGGGTAAACAAACTGCCCCAGATTCTGCCTGCCCTCTCTGGTGAAGTTCTCACAGTGTACACTGAGCGATCTGCATCCCATTTCAGTACAGAGAGGCCTGAACACAAGCCGCAAACGCGCTGGCCGGAGTTCAGGGGTGGAGCCTTAGAGAGGGGGGGTGGGGTGGGGTGGGGTGGGAGGGTCACTGGTGACAGACACCTTGGTTTCACCCTCCCCCCCCCCCCCCGAACCTCAACCTCACCCCGTTAAAAATGCCAGAGAGCTGCTGCTCCGTGGCCCGCGAGCCATAATGGCCGCCCTACCTGGACTGCGGGACCGGTGGGAATGAGCCATAATGGCCGCCCTACCTGGACTGCGGGAACGGTGGGAATGAGCCATAATGGCCGCCCTACCTGGACTGTGGGAACGGTGGGAATGAACCATAATGGCCGCCCTACCTGGACTGCGGGACCGGTAGGAATGAGCCATAATGGCCGCCCTACCTGGACTGCGGGAACGGTCCCGGTAGTGTGCTGGGCTGTGCTAGGCTGTGCTGGATGCTCTTGAGCCCCTGGCTGTGCTGAGTTGGGTGCTCTGTCTGGCTGTGCTGGGCTGTGGTGTGCTGGGTGCCCTGTCTGGCTGTGCTAGGCTGTGCTGAGCTGGGCTGTGCTGTGCTGGGCGCTTGCTGGCTGTGCTGTGTTGGGCGCTCTGTCTGGCTGTGCTGAGTTGGGTGCTTTGTCTGGCTGCGCTGGGCTGGGCTGTGTTGGGCTGGGCGCTCTGTCTGGCTGTGCTGTGCTGGGCTGTGCTGGGCTGCGCTGTGCTGTGCTGGGTGCTTGTCTGGCTGCGCTGTGCTGTGCTGGGTGCCCTGTCTGGCTGTGCTAGGCTGTGCTGAGCTGGGCTGTGCTGTGCTGGGCGCTTGCTGGCTGTGCTGTGTTGGGCGCTCTGTCTGGCTGTGCTGAGTTGGGTGCTGTCTGGCTGCGCTGGGCTGGCTGTGTTGGCTGGCGCCTGTCTGGCTGTGCTGTGCTGGGCTGTGCTGGGCTGCGCTGTGCTGTGCTGGGTGCTTGTCTGGCTGCGCTGTGCTGTGCTGAGTTGGGTGCTTTGTCTGGCTGCGCTGGGCTGCGCTGTGCTGGGCTGTGTTGGGCTGGGTGCTCAGTCTGGCTGCGCTGGGCTGTGCTCGGCTCACAGCAGCGAGCGCAGACTAATGGAAAGTGACACTTGTGTGTGTAGAACGGTATTTGTGGTGACGCTTCGACTGCAGATAATAAAGTGTTCGCCCTGAGGTGATTTTGCTTGGCGAGCACCCCCAATGAAACTCACTTACTCAGAGAGAGGGGGAGGGGGGAGGGGGGGACAGACTGGTGGAGAGAGAGAGGGAGGAGGAGGGGGGGTAGAGCGAGAGAAAGGGAGGGGGAGAGATGGAGAATGGAGAGAGACAATGTGAGAGTGAGGTGAAAAATCCAGACTCATCGGAAATGACACTCAGACTAAAGGAAGTGAGATGGGAGAGGGTCACACTGTGTGTGTGTGCGCGCGCGCGCGTGTGTGTGTGTGTGCTCCTCTCCTCCTGTATCCTTAGGTGGGTAATTATGGCCTCTCTGCTCCCAGTCTGCTATCATTAGCTCAGCATCTTAAGAGTTCATAAGAGCCCCTGCAAACTGACCCCCCCCCGGGTAAATTAATATAATCATTAGAAAATCTCAGTGGTTTTTGACTCCTGAATCTCACAGATGTACCCCCCCCCCCACTCCCTCTGCCCCCAGCACAGATCCCATCTCTTCCCGAATAGAGACTTGCTTGGGGCTGGAGAGAGAGAGAAGGAGAGATTACGAACCTTTCTGCTTCTGCTTCTGGTTTCTTTTTTTTTTTGGTTGTTTTTCAACCTAAAGTTTAACTTGTTTTTTTTAACTTCCTGTTGAACTGCTGACCTCTTTTCGAGATTTGGTCTAGCGGTGTATGCAATATGCATAAGGTTGCCTTATTTAATTATTTGTTGAATAATTTTGCATACATTATCGAAGCCTCCCATGCTGACTGTACCAGTCTCACAGGCTTTCAGGTGTGGTCTCTCTCTCTCCTCTTCTCTCTCTCTCTCTCTCCGTCCCTCTCTATCCCCTTCCCTCTCTCTCTCTCTCTCCCCCCTTCCCTCTTTCTCTCTCTCCATCCCTTTCTCCAGTACAGAGCGGGGGAGGAAATGAATTGACTGAATTGAGACGAGATTGGCCTTAATGAAATAAAAGATTAAATTTGGAAGGCACGTCTGAGCTTTTACATTTTAATGACAAAATCCATTTTTGACAGCATGCCATGCCCCCCCCCTCCCAACCCCCGCCAACTCCCACTGCCAACCCCCCCGCGCTTGATGGATCATGGCTAAGATTGCAAGTGTCTCCAATCAGTCCACCATTTATGCGCTTTCAGCCTCCTGCCCCCCCCCCATCCACCCGCCCCCCCACCCCTGGTTTTGAAATGCAGGTCATTTGTAACCCTTGGCAGTCATTAGAGTCTGACTGGAATCGGGGTGCAAAGTTCAGCTTGGTGCCTTTTCGAACTTCTGTATTCTTTCTTTTATTTTGTGTGTGTGTGTGTATGTGTGTGTGTGTGTGTGTGTGTTGGCAGGATAGGCGCTCAGATTGTAAAGATACTCCACACCTTCCCGCTCCTGTGTGATTTGTGTCAGGCTGTGTGCGATCTGAGGCACAGAAACGGCAGTTAATTGGAAGTGCCAGGCGACTGTTAATGGGTGAGAGGATCTCTTACATAGCCTGTCATTCAGCACACTGTGTTTGTGTGTGTGTGTGTGTGTGTGTGTCTGTGTGTATGCGTATGCGTGTGTGCGTGTGCACATCTGTGATTGTGTGTGTGTGTGTGTGTGTGTGTGCGTGTTTGTATGTGTGTGTGTGTGTGTGTGTCTGTGTGTATGTGTGTGCGTGTGTGCGTGTGTGTGTGTGTGTGTTGGATGCCAATGCATCCTCTCCTCTGCTCTCCTTGTTTGGGGGGGCGAAGGTGGGCGGGGCTTCAGAGGGACGGTAATGAGTCCGGAAGCTTCTTTCTCACCCTTGTTTACGCGCATCATGTGATCTGTCCGCCGACAATTCTCTCCTCCGGGCGTCTTCCCCGTGTGAGCGGTCTAATCGAGCGCTCGACAAAATCATTTTCACGGGCGTGTACCTCCCAGTGGGGCTCTGCTTGTGCTGCTGGTCGTTAGTCTTCTGTGGGGCAGGAAACCCCCCACAGTGCGCTCTGCTGTTCGCGATCGTTAGATTGCCTCAAGCTCGTTCCAAAGAAAAGCCTGCCCCTTGTTTAGTGTTCCGTGTTTTTGCTTCTTGTTACCCGATCGATGGTGCGGTTCTGTGTATTTCTCTCCGTGATACCACGTTTTAAAGCTTCTCAACCGGGATTGAGGTCTCCGTGTAGAACTGAATTCTTTTTCGAAAATAGGTTTTCTGTGCGATTTTTTTTTTAAAAACTAAAAGAATTTTCCTTGAGCGAGGCTCCGCCCAGGCGTACAGTATTCGATGGTGTTCCCCGGTGAGGCGGTAACCCCCGGCGACCATCACCACGCCGACGCTCGTCCACTTACAGTGCACGGGAAGCTCCCGCCGCGCGCTGCCACTTTGATTGACTGACAGAGGAGCCAGCGGGAGGCCCCCCCCCCCCCCTTTTTTTTTCTGCGAACGGACAGGGTTCCTCCTCCCCACTCCCGCCCCCCCACCGTCGCCCGCGGCAGCCCCGCTCCGTGCGAGCGGTAGTCAATTAAGGGGGCAGCGGCCGCCGCGCGGTGCTGGCGGGGGTTAATTGGGGGGGGGGCCCCAAACAGCTGGCTCTATCAGGGCCCCTTTTGTGTTGGGCGAAAGCGGTTGCCACGGCGATTGAGGCCTAGCTTTTAATCGCTGACTAATCGGCCCTGCGCCAGATGACACCTCCATTAAGCACAAGGCAGGTATTGTTTAGCATGCAAAGCCACCGCCGCCCCCCCCCCTGCACCCAACCACCCTGCCGCCTCCGCTTTCTTAAAGCCCTGCTTTTATCAACAGGGAGCACGGGGGGGGGGGGAGGGCCAGGCTAATCTCTGATCTTATTAGTAGCAAAGCAAAGGGGGCTAAAGTGAGCAGTGCCAAACACAGTGGGGGGTCACTTCCTGTGTGTCACTTCCTGTCGTGAGGGCTGAAATTAATCAGGCAGCAATTGGGCTTTCTCTTCCGATAATATAATTATATCAGAAAAAAATTTTTTTCTTTTTTGAATGAAGCAAAGCCTGGAGATTCAAGGGCTGGTTTTTCTCCATTAATTATTTATTAACTGGAATAGTTACATATGAATGAGGCCCCTAAAAGGCCAGCGCACTGCCCTGGGGGGGGGGGTGTGATAATTAGCATGACTGTGGAGAAAGCAGATTAAGTCACCATGACCCCGCGGCCCCAGAGTCCTGCGGCGTGAGCTTCGCCGCGGCGACGGGACGCGCTCGCTGTGACCGGACCGTCTTGTGCAACCCCTTAACTTTCACCGCTCCTGCAGGACGCGCTGCTGACGCACGTCTTATGAAATGTGAGCGTTCTTTATTCCTTTTTTTTTGTCAGTCTTGCCTCTTGTGGTTTTGAAAATGTGTGTTTTGTTTTTTTTTTAAATATGAAGAGTTATTTTTTCAACCTTTCCCTATTTTTACATGTTCCTGTGTCACAGCACGTTGTGCTAGTTTTTTAGGTGTGCGTTTGGTTTTTCCTGCTCTGTGTTTATTCAAAATCGCTCCACCTACTAATGAGTAAGCTGTCAGGACAGATGCAAGGAGCATCACTGTTTATTTTATTCTGTTTACGGTTTTTTAATGTCACCTAAGGAAGGCTTTTTTGTCTTTTAAAGTGATAAAGTGAGAGTTTGCGGTGTGGTTTTATCTGGCCCTGTGCAGTGACTGATCCGGTCACTACCACTCTGTCACCATCTCAACACTGCCAGTTCTCACCCTCTTTTTTCCTTCTTCGTCTTCTCACCACCTCCTTCCCTTTATCTCTTTTGCTCTCCCTTTTTTCACTTCCGCATTCCCTCTCTTTTTTTTCCAGTCCTCCTTCCTCTTCCCTCCATCTCTGCTCTTTGCCTTCTCTACAAGTAGACCCCTTTAAGAAGGAGAGGACAAAAAAAAAACTCCCTCACAGAAATTAATGGATTATTTCTTTTTTTTTCTAAACCAGGCTTTTCTCTCTTTATTGCTTTTTATTCTCTGACCCTCCCTCCTTGCACAGTTACACACACACACACTCTCACACACACACACACACACACACACTCACACACTCACGCACACACACATGCACACACACACTCACTCACACACGCACACATTCCTGAAATGAGCTCATCAGAATTCATTGTGTGGCGGTTGGCTAATTAGCGAAGTGTTAATTGAGTGTTCAGGATCGTACCCCCCCTCCCCCACCCCCACCCCCTCCCTCCAAGGACGGCTCAGTCCCGCGTGAAGGAGACTCCCTCTTTCTTTATGTTTCCAGGGATTTGTGCGGGGGGGGGGTCACCATCGCCCTTTTACCTGAACCTGAGGTGTGACCCAGTCACTCTCTCCTGGGTGTGTGTGTGTGTGGGGGGCGCTGTGCCCGTGGGTCATCCGTGCTGAGTTTTGGGAGCCCATCCCAACACACACACACACACACACACACAGATACAGATGAACATGCACACATACACACTCTCACACACACACACACACACACACACACACACAGATGAACATGCACACACACACACACAGATGAACATGCACACACACCACACACACACACACACACACACTTCTCCTCCCGCGCTGCACCTTCCCTTAATGAAGGATGTCGTTTGGCTCCCCGGTGTTCTGACGCTGGGGGGGGGGGGAGGAGGGGGGTTGATGTGCCGGGGCGTCGGCCCCGTTACAGGCGAAGGGCACGGAGTTTAATTATCTCCGTCCGCCCCCCGCCCCCCTTGTTCCTGGAGGAGGAGACTAGGAGGGGATCCAGCGTTTCACTGGCAGGGCGGGGGAAAGGTCCGCACGTGTGGGGACTAGCTGTACGCTCAAACGCAGAGGAGCTTCTGCCCCACACCCCACCCCACCCCCCCCATGCATCGCAGAGCTTGAACCCCCCCCCCCCCCTCCCCCCACGCATCGCGAGCTTCTGCCCCACACCCCATACCCCCCACCCCCCACGCATCGCAGAGCTGTATTAAACTTTCTGTGGTGGTGTGTGTGAACAGGCCACGCGCGGCTCTGGCAGGTAGGTACACCGGGAGCTCTCTCGCCCCATGAGCCCAACTCTCGCCGGCGCGTTCATCATCTCGCCATCTCCTCATCATCCGCACGCGCCTCGGCGTAATCTCCCCCCTCCTCTCTCCTCTCTTCCCTCTGTTTCTCTCTCTCTCTCTCTCTCTCTCCTCTCCTCTCTCTCTCTCTCTCTCTCTCTCTCTCTCTCTCTCTCTCTTCTCTCTTCTCTCTCTCTCTCTCCTCTTCTCAAATTCAAATTCAAATTCAAATGCTTTATTGGCATGACATATTTAA
Organism: Anguilla rostrata; assembly: GCF_018555375.3. NCBI lineage: Eukaryota > Metazoa > Chordata > Actinopteri > Anguilliformes > Anguillidae > Anguilla > Anguilla rostrata. The sequence goes on along the minus strand of NC_057942.1, from coordinate 3,817,267 downwards.
AAATACATATTGCCAAAGCGTAGTGACAACAGCAATCAACTACAGTAAGAATAAATAATCAAAAGGAAAAAAGAAGACAGGCAGCATCAACTCTCTCTCTCTCAGCATCATCATCATCATCATCAGCATCAGCTCTCTCTCTCTCTCTCTCTCTCTCTCTCTCTCTCTCTCTCTCTCTCTCTCTCTCTCTCTCTCTCTCTCTCTCGTGTGAGGTTCTAAACCGGCGAGGCCCAGCCTGACCCATGGCCGATTCTGCCCCACTAACCCTGTCTTTCTTTCTGGGTTATTTTTTGTTTTTATTATTATTGTTTTTTAATAAAGTGTAGTTTACGGGAGGATGGCAAACAGCCACAGCCGCCGAAAAACCAAAAGCGAACCCCAGGCAGGTAAACACCGGGGCTCTCCGGGTCGCTGCCACGGAGCCCAAAGTCTACGCCGGGGGCGCGTTCATCAGCTCTCGCCATCTGCGCGGCATTCATACCCGCCATCGCCGGCGGCCGGGGGGGGGGGCGATAAGTCACGCGGGCCGCGGGGCGGCTGGGGCGGCTGGGAGGCCGCGGTCACCTCTACGACCTCTGGTTATTATTTACCCGCCGAACGCGGAGATCGGTTATGAGCCCCCCGCCAAGCCGAGATCCGCGGATATAAAACACGGCGGCCTCCCGCCGCCTCGGCCAGATGTGCGTGACCCGCGATGAGCAAGGGGGCAGCGCCCGAGGGGAAGAGAGAGAGAGAGAGGGAGGGAGAGAGGGAAGGAGAGAGAGGGAGAGAGAGAGAGAGAGAGGGAGGAAGAAAGAAGGATGAAGAGAGAGAGACCGAGCAGGAGAAAGAAAGAGGGATGAAGAGAGAGAGAGAGACAGAGCAGGAGAAAGAAAGAGGGAAAGGCGAGAGAGAGAAACAGAGCAGGAGAAAGAAAGAGGGATGAAGAGAGAGAGCGAGAGAGCGGGAGAAAGAAAGAGGGATGAAGAGAGAGAGCGAGAGAGCGGGAGAAAGAAAGAGGGAAAGGCGAGAGAGAGAAACGGAGAAGATGGAGGGAATTGAACTGAATGGCCGAGCCCTGACGGGAGGCCTTGATGAGGAAGGGCATTCTCAGCAGAAGCTGGGATCCACACAGAGCCGGGTCCCGGTCCGGGTCCTCGGCGCCAGCGGCGCCGCTCGGACTTCCAATAACAGAACCTTTGTGTGGCGGAGACGGGCTCGCGGGGCTGAAAGGCTCCTAATCCCCGCGGCCCGTCAAGTGTGAAGCCCTTTGAAGCCCCGGGGTTTGCCGTTTGAAGCTCTGAATGTTTACAAACAACAAGGGCTGGGGAAACAGAGCGAGCTTGCCAAAATAGGGGGGTGGGGGGGTGTGGAGGGCTGGTGATGGGGGTGTGGGTGCCAGTGGGGGTGGGGCCGGCTCGAATATCAGCACGGTCACCAGCACTGGGGATGTAGGACTAATTTGGTGGCTCTTCAATTAATTTCATCTTTTGGGTTTTTTTGCGGTGGGCTTGGAGCGGGGGGAGGGGAGGGGAGGGGAGGGGGGGGGGTGGAGGATTGTTCCTCTCACGGCAGTAATTAGGATGCCCAGTGGGATTGTGGGAAAAGAGGGCGGGACACAGGACGCAGGCGACACTCGACATCGCTTCTCATTTAAACCTCCGCACGATCAAAGATGTTTTGCAAAAAAGGAGTTTCGCGTGGAAAAAAGGAATTTGCTGTTCTGTTTTTTTTTTTTTTCAAGCCGGCTAGCGACGTGCTTTGGAACGAGCGTGTTTTCGGAGCGAATTAAAGCGGGTGTGCTGTCAGGCCCCGTCCCTGCGCCCGCCCTCTTCATCGCTGCTGCATCAAAGCGCGTTGGCGCTCGGCCATGTTTTCTTTTCTTTTTTTTTTTGGAGGGGAAACCCTGCTGTCATGGGTGCACAAAATAATTTCGGTTTTGACCTGTTTTAGCTGCATCTGTGCGTGATTTCACCCGCAGGCTTTCCCTGGCACTGCTCCCCACAGCTGGGGAAAGGCAGCCCTGTCTGGGATGGTCCCTCAAAACTTTAAAGATTTTCTAGGTCACTGGCAAGTGGGTAAAGTGTTCCATAATGCATTGCATTACATTACAGGCATTTAGCAGACGCTCTTATCCAGAGCGACTTACACAACTTTTACATAGCATTTTACATTGTATTCAATTATACAGCTGGATATGTACAGGAGCAATGCAGGTTAGGTACCTTGCTCAAGGGTACAACGGCAGAGTCCTACCCGGGAACCGAACCTGTGAAATGTTGTTTACATCCCGTCAGAAAGAAGGGGAAAGGTGTTTTCGTGACCAACACGAACACGATTACAAACTCTCTCGTCGAGGGGAAAAGCGCTGATGCTGCAGAACTGGCGCTCAGCTCTCATTCAGAAGCTGAGCATTATGGGCCATCGTTTTGGATTTAGTTCGGCGTTTCGGGAATTCCTGCGAATTCGTGTGACACTTTGGCCAAAGTTTGCGGGATGCGGGCCGCCGGTCCCCGTTAAGAGATGCGCGTAGCCCCCACTTCCTGTTCCTGTTCGCTTTTTTTGGCAATGCACTGTGGGATTATGCTTGGCATTGTGGGTAAAAAAAATAAATAAATTTTTTAAAGCCCGCTGACACACACACAAAAAAAAAAAAACGCCTTCCCCTCTCTCCCGTTTTAAACACCCAATTTATTTCCTTTATGAGATGGATCTTGTAGATTTAATCATTTTCACAGTTGGAGGCTCATTGGATACTTGAAATAAACTCCCCAGCGCAGCTCAAATGGGGAACAACGAACGGGCTCGGGCCGCCCAGCTGCAGAGGCTGCTTAAAATGACTTTGTTATGGAAGAGGAAATGAAGTGGGGTTCCTCCTGCAGCCTGCGCCTCCCTGGTCTTTAGACCGCCGCTGCCGCCGCCGCCGCCGCCGCCGCCGCCGCTTTTGCTGACTGCGTTGTTATGGCTGTTAATTTTAGCACTTTTTTTTTTTTTTTTTTTGTTCATCTGTAAAATTGCATAAAAGTGTCATTTTTAGGAGGGCGCAAGTAATTTGCGGCAGTTGATTTATTGCTTGTAAATGGAGTGCTTTCCCCCCCAACCCCCCCTCCTTCCCCCATTTTTTTTTTTTTGTAGCAGTGAGCTAAGTAGCCATGAAATTGCCTGAATAATGTAGTTTAAATCCAATCTCGGCATGGCCCTTCGCCCCCCCGCGGCCCCCCCCCCCTGCACTCACTCACAGGGGCCCTTGGAGATTGCCATTTCCCTGCCCTACCCCTTCTTTTCTCAGACTGGTTAAGCTCGGCTTTTAAATGAGGGCCGATGTGGGTGCGTGACCTGCTTTTTATCGCTGTGGAATTGAATTTTTTCGAAAGACGGGCGACGGCCTCAGAGACTATTACCCGTCCCGGCTGTGACGCGGACCGGGCCGACCGGACCGCCCCGTCACACGGGGGGGGGGGGCGCGGTTCTGATGGCACCGGGACCTGAGAGAAGCTGGGAGGTTTTTCCCGCGCCGGGCAACCAAAATCTTCTCAAAGGCGGACAGTTAGCAGTCATTTTGTCCTCTAGTCTCTCTCTCTCTCTCTCTCTCATTCTCATTCTCTCTGTCCCTCTCTCTCTCTCTGTCTCTGCTCTCTCTCACTGTCTTACTCTCTCTTCCATTCTCTCTCTCTCTCTTTCTTTCTCTCTCTCTCCCTCTCATCACTTCAGTTGGGTGGCAACTCTGGGTTTGAATGTGAATTATACACAGATTTATTAATGTGTGTGTGTGTGTGTGTGTACGTGGGCGTGTGTGTGTGTGTGTGTACGTGGGCGCGTGCGTGTGTACTTGCGTGCATGTGCGCATATACTGTATATTTAAACTCCGTATCAGCATACGGTGACGTCTTAGGCACTCTGAGCTGTTGGTATTTAGTGCCTTGCTGAAGTGTTTCCTTAAGAGAAATGGTGAGATGACGGAGGGTGAAAATAAACACAACCTCGTTGCCTTCAGCTAACTGATATTGATGTCACTTTGTTTCTCGCTTTTGAGCGCCGCTGGCGAATGCCGTGCGTTGTGCAGCTGTAGGGCGGTGTTTGAACAAAGTTCCGGCCACATATAAATACAAGACAACTGGAGGGGTGGCACTGCCAGCGTCCGTCTTCGCTGTCTCTGCCGGCCTGGTGTGAACGTCACATCGCTGTCCTCCTCACTCTTTTGGCCATGACCCCCTGGGAGTGTGTTCGCTCCTCTGCACCAATCAGGGTGTCACGTGTCAGCAACATTAGCGCGTAGCTGAACATCACATCACATGACAGAGCGACTTGCACTGATTGGGCGATTAGGCCTGGCTCGCAGTTGGCTTTCCAGTTTATACCAAAGGTGTCGGATGGGGTTGAGGTCAGGGCTCTGTGCAGGCCAAACTAGTTCTTCAACACCGGTCTCGACAAAACCATTTTACATATGGACCTCGTTGTGTGTCCGGGGGGATTATTGTCATGCTGGAACAGGAGAGGGCCTTCCCCAAAAACTGCTGGGGAAGCACAGAATTGTGTAGAATGTGACTGTATGCTGTAGCATTAAGATTTGCCTTCACTGGAACTAAGGGGCTGAGCCCAAACCATGGAAAACAGCCCCCAGGCCAAGGGGCGTCCCGATACTTTTGGTCATACGGTGCATGTAAAGCCATACCGTCTGTTCATTATAGCCTGGAGTTAATAAGTTAATTAAAAATGTTCCCCCCTTTTTCTCTCTACTCTTTCTGTCCTCTGACCTTCAAGAGAAGGTTAATAATGTGTCTCGGCCTGGTCGGAAGACCCTCCGAACCGGTCTGATCTATCGTTAGCGCGCGGCTGTACTAGCGAGCGGAGGGGGGGAAAAAAGAAGAAGAAAAAAAAAAACACTTTTCATTTGTAAGCATTTGTATTCCAAAAGAGGCCGCCTCTGGGTTTTGAAAGACTGGCGGAAAAGAAAGGACTCGAAATTTAATGCTTCAGATTGGCCTATAAATTATGACAGTTAAAACCCCCGTCACCTGCAAGCTTGTTTATGCGTAGGCTAAGTCTTTAACGAGGAGGGCGTGCGTATTAAAGAATTCTCTAAGTGAAAATTCAAACGTATTTTTTATTTGCCTGCATTTAGACAAGGTCATTCTGATACTAATAACTGTAGTAAATCTGAAGCAGGGGGCATGAATTATTAAAATTCGCATTCCTGCACATCAGCTGTATTATTTTCACCTAGAATATCGTGGGCCTGACGCTGAAGGGAATAAGGGTAATACAGATTTATCGCTCTAGCGTTTCGCTGCACGTTGTTCTGAATCACTGTACCTTGTGTCATCGGCATGTTCCATGCTGCTGTACCGAGCTAAGATTTGAGTGAACTGGACTTAAATTGTAAATACTTAGAAGGATGTCTGTGATTTATATAAATCTCGTTGAAGAAAGGAAAAGGTACAGGACACAGCTTTTCCTCTTGGATTTTGGATCCTTTTGTTTTGTCTTCAGTAAGGTAGCGGAGAACATATAAGAGCTGATGCTTTATGTCACTCGATAACTCCAGCACCATCTTTTATTTATTGGCCTGTTTATTGCAGGAGAGTTGGGTCTCTTTGAATATCTTTCCTGTGCATGTCGATCATTCCTTTGTTATTATTATTATGAATATTAAAAAGGAACGAGGCTCCTGTGATTGAGACTGTCACGGCCAGTAAAGACAGGGTAGACATGGGTAGGCGAAAATCTGAGTCTTCGTTCGATTCGCTTTTGCGAAATTCGGCGCGCTCCATAGCCCGGGCTAGATTAACCCTCCCAGCGGTAGGCCCGTGGGGTCTGTAGGGTTTTGTAGTTTTTTTGTAGATCTCCGTAGTCCTGGTCTGATTGGATAATTGGAGTCACATGGCCGGGAGGGGGGGTAAGACCAAAAAAATGCACGGCCTTGTAAATCTCAGCTGAGCCGTGGCAATTAAGACAGCCCCCTCTCTATTCCTCCTCCTCCGACTCCCTGATTTCCCCGGGTAGCCCAAATTTGGACGAGAAAATAAAAAAAAGGAGTTAAGAATTAATTTCGCAAAGCGCTTGATTTAACAGTGCCCGAGGCGTCTCTCCTTCGACAGAATGAGTTTTTTAAAAAAGGACGCGTTCGTCTAGGGATGAACTTTCCACGGAGGGGAATGAGGAACCCGGGAACGAGGAACATGGAAGACGGAGGAGGGAGAGGTTCAGGAAGCGGCGTGTGACGGAGGATGGAGTTTGATGTTGCACGCCGACTTTAGCGTCTGATTTCCTGTGTTTATTCTCCAGCTGTTTGAACAAGGCTAACAGGGTCACATGCTTAGTGTACTGAGGGAGGGGGGGGGTGGGGGTGGAAGGAATGGCATGCGTGAATGAGCCCTCTCGCTGGCCCTGTCGTGGTTGGTGTGCCTCTCTCTCTCCTTTCCCTCCCCCTCTCATTTCCTTTTCTCCGCTGGTTTGGCAGGTGAGCTGGCGGCGCCGGCGCCCTCCCCCCGGTACCCCAGCGTGGCGGAGCTGGAGGCCTACGCGCAGAAGACCGCCGGCAGCCCGCTGTCCATCAAGATCTTCCCCGCCAACGTCAGGGTCCCGCAGCACAAGCACCTTAACCGCACCGTCAACGGCTACGACACCACGGGCCAGCGCTACAGCCCGTACCCGCACCCGCACGCCGCGGGCGGCGCCGGCGGCTACCAGGGCCTGCTGGCCGTCGCCAAGGCCTCGGCCACGCCCGCGCCCGCCGCCGCCGCCGCCAAGGGCGTGCTCAAGAACGCCGAGGGCAGGAGGACTAAACTCTCCCCCGCCCAAATCGCCGTGGCGCCCTACCCGCCGCCCGGCAACAGCACTTTAGCGCACGCCCACGGGCAGATGGCGTACCACGGGGCGCCCCCCAAGCCCCCCGAGGCGCCCGCCGCCATGGCGGTGCCCCCCAACGTGACGGTGGCGGCGTCGGTCGTGCCCATCCCGGGCGGGCGGGGCCTGGCGCTGCCGCCGCAGTCCAACCTGCCCTCCATCCAGAGCATCATCTACCAGATCAACCAGCACTGCCAGGCCCAGGCCCTGCAGCAGGTGTGCCAGGGCGTGGTGGTGGCGGCCACGCCGGGCGCCAACCCCAGCCCCTCCAAGCAGGCTGCCATCGCGGCCGCCACAGCCGCCACCGCAGCCGCCGCAGCCGCCGCCGCTTCCTCCGGCTCCTCGGGCGGCGGCGGCGGCGGCGGGGGGGGCTTCCCGGTCGGCATGGCGACCCAGGGCGGGATGGCGTACGCGGGGGCCATGCTGCCCTCCCAGGGGGCGGAGATGGTGAAGGTGGGGGCCTACGTGGACAGTATGGACTACATGCTGTGGCAGCAGCAGCAGCAGCATAAGCAGCAGCAGCAGCAGCAGGCCGTGCTCCGCATGTACAGCGGGGGCAGCGGGGGGGGCGGGGCCGTCAGCAGGTCCCCGGAGACCTGCGTCCCGGGGGGCGGGGCCGGAGTGCCGGTGGGCGGAGCCCAGCTCTCCTCCAGGCCCTATCCCCTGGCCAGCGGCGGCGGCGGATTGGACAAGGTCAGCTCCTCCCCCTTGAACTGCGTGGGCATGCACGGCAACTTCTCGGTGGGCCAGTACTTCGCCCCGCCCTGGAACAGCGTGCTGGTCACCCCCGACAGCGACTGCTACAACCCCCAGGAGCTGCCGGGGGGGGCCGCCACCAACACCGGGGGGGGGCCGGGCACCGGGCACCGGGACCTGGGCTTCCCCCTGCACCACCACCACCACCACCATCACCACCACCACCACCCTGCCGCGGACAGCGGCGGCGGGGGGGGCCTCTGCTGCAGCCTGCCCAGCAGCCGGAGCCTGTGCAACACGTCCATCCTGAGCAGCAGCCTGCAGTCGCTGGAGTACCTGATCAATGACATCCACCCGCCCTGCATCAAGGAGCGCATGCTGGGCAAGGGGTACGAGACCGTGGCCGTCCCGCGGCTGCTCGACCACCAGCACGCGCACATCCGGCTGCCGGTGTACAGATAAGGAACCGCCGGTCCCCCCCCCCCCCCGCCATCCCCCCCAGTGAAGGAATGGGGCAGGGCCAGGGGGAAGGGGGAGCAAAAAACAAAAAAAACGAAAATCTTAATGGAAGGAGAAACAAAGACGCAGACGCGTGGAGATCTTTATTATAAATCAATAGATATTATGTGTGGTCGGCGCTGCTTGAAGAGGACTGGGCTGTCGGAGAGCGCCGGTTTGCCGTGGAGCCTGGAGGGTACTGACGTTGGTGGGGAGGGGAGTGTGGGGAGGGGGTGGGAGGAGTTCGGGCGGTTTACTGTTTGGGCCAATCAGAAGTTCCGTGGTGTGGTTTGCCAACAGGGATTGCGCATTTCGTTTTTCTTTCTTTATATTTGACTTTTTTTTTTTTTTCCTTATTTGTGATTTTTAAATTGTTATTATTTTTGATTAAACTTTGTAACAAGATTCAAGGCTTGACATGACGTGCACATGACCTCCCATCGCCCACGACCCCAGCCGCCCCAAAATCCGAGGATTCTGACCTTCTCTCTTACCTTTGTGTTCCGAAGGGAGACAGGCCAGGGCTGCTTAATTAACTCCAGAAAAATTGCACGCACGCACACACACACACACACCACACCACACACACACACACATAAACACACACACACACACACACACACACACACCACACACACACAAATACACACACACAACACACACACAACACACTACACAAAATGACCAATAACACACACACCAACATACACACCACACACCACATGCGCATATACACACACACACACCACACCACATACACACACACACGCAGCAAAAAAACAAAATGTAAAATGTGACAGGACTCAAAAGGTGATGGAATCAGTGCTTTGAAATGACATGCAAGAATCAATTGTGTTTTAGGAGAAGTGACAATAGTAGTTTTTTTTTCAAATTGCACTGTTTGGAGTTAAAGAAGCTAGTACACAGCCTTGGGAGGCTGACGTGGGGTGGCATGGATATACAATATATTTAACTTGAATACTTGAACGTATTTTTATTTTATTTTTTGGTTGTTTTATATATTTGTAGGTATACAATATTTGTTGGCTGCTAAGAGGGGAAACAAGTCTCTCATAATGCTTAGTTCTTTGGTTGATTTTATTATTATTATTTTTATTTTTTTTAGTTGGTTTATATATATCCTTCCTCTGGCTGCAGCTTCTGGTGTACGAGTTGCAAGGCTTCACTGCTGTTGTGGTTTCCGTAGAAACCGCGAGTGGGACAGCTAGTCCCGGCAACCAACACTGGAATCTACACAAATCCTTAAAAATCACAAAAAAAATAAAACGAAACAAACAACAAAAAAAAAAATGACAAGGTTGAGAAATGTTACAGATGAAGAATGTTATTTAACAGGTGTCCGTTCGCCAGCGGTCTCCTGTGTACTTTTCTCTTCCCCTTTCTTCCCGAATTTCCCCCCCCCCCCCCATCCAATACGAAATACTTACAGTTTGACTCTTGTGTTTGCTGTGTGCTGCTGGGAACTTTTATCATGTTAGTCTTTTATTTTTCTCTAAAACTTTTAATGAGGTTTTGTGGCAAAACCACCACCCCCACCCCTCTCCCCCCTCCCCCGGTCCCATCGCGTTTATCTTTCTATGAAGCGGTAAAGCTGATTCCATTCCACCAAGCAGCGATCACACCGTGCCCCAGAGAGATGGCCCAGTAATAAAACAGCGCGACCTTTGACCCCCAGAGGAAGGACCCGGGGGGGCCTTCTGTAGTGCCGGTCCGGGGGTGGTGGTGGGGGTAGAAGAATGAGAAGCCTGCTTTATTCAGGGCTTCGCTTCAGCGATTGGTGTGGGAGGCTGGGAGAGAGTGTGATCCTCATCTCTCAGGGTTATTCAGAGTAGCTGGAGATAAGCATCTAACACCCCCCCCCCCATTCCTCCCCCCTCCCTCCCTCCCCATAGTGGGGCAGGGTGTGAGAGCAGCCAGCACAGAGCCCCCCCCCCCCCCATAACTGGAATACCTCTGTGCATTACCCAATCATCTCAGTTATTAGCAGGGGTTTGACCTACGAAAGGGGTCGGTCCCGATGGCTTTTGTGGGTGGTGTATTTTTGGGATGGGATTATGGGAATGATTGAGGGCGTGAGTGACAGTGACATTTTTTTTTTTTTTTCTTTCATGGCAGTTTTTTTTTATTTTTATTTTTTTAAATATGAGAAATCGTTGCACACTTTGTGTCGGATGCCATGCACAAGGCCGTCCTCGTCATCAGCGTTTTGGTCCCGACCTTACGTGACCGCGCCCTTCCCGTGAATGTGCAGTATTACGGAGACTCGGGAAGAGTTCTCTTTTTTTTTTTTTTTTTTTGCAAAATTACACCTTCCTTTATCTGTCAGATTTTAGCAGTGGATTAAATTCATTTTAAACGGCGAACGTTCTGTTCAGGCCAGGCCAAATGCCCACAAGATGAAGCTGGAAAGTGCAGTTATCATGAGCTCACGAGCTTGCACCAAAATGTTAGCTGTTGTTGTGTGAGGCAAGTAAATCCCCCCTCCTTTTTTAAATTGAGATATAAAATAAATCACATTTGATAATATTTTCGGAATCCAGACACTCGGTTTGACTGTCATTTTTATTTCTAGTATAAAAACAGTCCAATGAAAGGATTGTTTGGCACTGTGATGCTTCTCTGCAAGTCTCCATGATTTGCAGAGAATCCTGATTATCGGGGGTTTTTTTTTTTCAAGTAGTGTGGCGACATGTTATTGCGACGGCCACAAAAACAACGCTCGTAAATCAAAAAAAAATTCCTTATAACTTCGGGGATGAAACTCAACAAGGACGTCGGAGCGGAACCGGGCTTTCGCGCGCGAGAGAGAGCCTGTGAGAATATACGACTTCATAAACACCGTGTTTTATGACGGAGCCTCGGAGACCGAAACCCGACTTATTATCTCGCCACTCGGCGACAACAACAACGCTAACGCATTCATCATATGCAGCCGCGCGAGCTGGAGTTCGCCTTTCCGCCTCACCCCCCTGTTCCCAAACCATGAATATCCATAAAAAATGAGTACCCCCGCCGACGGATTTGGAGAAACTGCGGAAGAAGAAAAAAAAAAAACGAAAAAAAAAGAAACACCGGACTTGGGGACTGAAAGGAATTAATTGGATCTTGTTTTCCGCCTCCCCGCGACGCCACACGGAATGCCTAATTCGCTTTTTTGTTTCTTTCTTAATAAGTACTGCTCGCACAGAGCGAGAGGGGGACCTTGAACTAATAAGCTAAATAGTTTTGGTGTGTGAAAGGCGCTGGGCTCCTGTCTGGGAAAGCTGACGTGGGGGGAGTGGGCTGCTGCCGGTAGATCCAAGGCTCTGCGCCGTCTCCCGTTCTAAGCTTCCTTAATGGTGCGGTTTAATCTTTCGGGTTGTTTCACGGGCTTTTAATATCCCTTTTGCCGCGGTGTTTGTGTAGCGAATTTCTCACAGAGCTACTACAGGGCTTTGCGGAGACGCGTCCGCCCACAAAATTCAATCTTCTTTTGCGAGCGAAAACTAAGCGCGTATTAAACCCCTCGCTTGACAAGGGCTCCTTGCATATAAACTCCGCGCTTAAAAAGCTGCTCCTTGCTCGAGCCATTTTCTGCAGGGGGGAAAGTCGGGGGGCCCTCCAATGGTGTTTGTCACAGGTCTCCAACGGCAACCAATCATATTAGAGCATCTGGGCTGATAGCGGGCTAATCAGGCTACGCATGCCCGGAGTGTGAAATGAGTTTTTTTTTTTTTTTTTTTTTTTGCTCGCCCGTGTTCCCCGGGAACTCATCGATCGTTAGTTCATATCCTTTGGGCCGCGATTAACTCCCCATATTGATCGGAGGACAAGGGAATATGCATGGAATGCAGATGGGGTGGGGGTGGGGGGGGAGGGGTTGGTGGCTACGCGTCTTCTGACGAGGCGTCCTCTTGCTGTGTTTTCAGTCGGAAGTTTAACTTGGTTTTGTCTTCTCTTTTTTTTTTTTTTTCTACTTCCCCGTTGAACCGCTGACCTTTCCAGCATTTCGTTTAGCAGTCTATGCAGTATGCATTAGGAGGGAGCCTCATTCAATCATTCGTCGAGCGAATCGGCCTTTTTACGATGCATGCGTAAATGACCAGGAGGGTTAATTCGCTCTGGGCAAGACGCATGACCTTGGGTTTCTGGGGGGGTTCTGATATTTTTTCTCTGTTTGGATTTGCTGCTGTTGAACTGGACTCCGGCTGCAGATCAGATGCGCAGAGTCCAGACCCTTGGTTCCTCGCTGGCTCTCCTGTTTTGTGTCGGACGCTCCACAAGCTCGTGGGGGCTCCAGCGCGTCTGCAGATCTCTCCCTTCAGAGCTTTGTCGGGTTTAAATGAAAACATCTCTGCCCGTGTCTCCCCGGGGGTTTGGGGGTTTGGGGGTTTGGGGGGGGGGTGCTGAATTTGGTTCTCCTTCCCTTCTGTCCTCTTTTCTTTTTTGTCTCTGTTGCTTTTTGGCCGTGTTGTTGTAGATGGATCTAGTGGAAGTCGGAAAGGGTGGGGGGGGGGGGGCTCTTTCCTGTCCTCCCCTCTCCTCTCCTCTCCTCTCCTCCTCTTTCCTTCCCCTCCTGTCTGAACTCTGCTGAGAGGGAGGGAGAGAGGGAGAGAGAGAGACAGACAGACAGAGAGAGACAGAGCGAGAGATCTCTGTTCTGCAGCTCTCCAGGCCTGCCTGAAGCAGGACATTTTGGTCTTTGAGCGGAGTCGGCGGGGGTGCTCCTCAGTGAGGCTCTGGCTGATGCTGTAGGGACATGAGGGATTTCACACTGTCAAGAAAGTGAGGCCGCTTCTTTTTCTTTTTCTCTTCTTTTTCTTTTTTGTTAAATCCACAAACCGTGGAGGTGAAAAGGGACCAGTAAGAGAGAGGGTTGGAGGGAATCAAAAAACGTGTTCCATTTTTATTTTATTTAATTATTTTTTTGAATCATCGAAAAAACCACTTGATCCTCTGCTGGACCAAAGCACAGCTGTTTTTCCTTGTGTCATGCTGACTAAGGAGGCTGACAGTCCGGCCTCTAGCACATCCTCTATCCCTCCCTCTGAGTGTAGAGTGGAGGGGGTCCCCCCCCCCCCCCCATCTAAATTTGGGGGTTCACAGACTCTACCCCGCCTGTTGGGTGCTCTCTGCTCTCTATGCATTGCCGGTCTGTGGGGAGGGGGGGGGGAAGGGGGTGTGTTTTTTTTTGCCCGCCGCACCCCTCTCCTGTTCTTGCAGAGCCAGCAGATTCCTTCCCTGGGACAATGGGGCGCACGTCCCGTGCAGGGATAATGGCATTAAATTCCGAACGGATTTCGCCCCCCTCGTCCCGTCCCCCATCCCGTCCACACTGGGCCCTTTCAGCCGCTGACATATGGCGAGTCGTTATCTAACCTTCCCCCTCCCCCAGGCCAAGCGGCTTCAGCGGGCTTAGCGCCGTGTTTAAACAAACGGGAGAAGGCGGGTTTTTGGGGGGGCGGGTGTTCCTCTGTGGCGCTGCCCTGAGCGGGCGGGGCGAGGTTTATTCGGTGCGGGATTCTGTGCGCCTCCCTTATGCCACTGAGGGCCGCGCCTTGGGTGACCCATCGTTTCGGCAGCGCGGGGGCGGGGCAGCCCTGGGGGGGGGGGGGGTCAGGCGCTCTGTTTGGTAATCAGGATAATGACTGCCGAGCTGGAGCTGCTTCCAGTCCTGCTGCTCGGCTCTGCGGTCAACACGCCCACACACACACACACGCACGCACATGCACACACGCACGCACACACACACACACACGCACGCACATGCACACACGCACACACACACACACACACGCACACACATGCATACACTCACACACACGCACGCACATGCACACACACAAACACACACTCACACAAACAAGCACACATACACTCACACATACGCACATGCACTCACACATACGCACACTCACACACACACACACACACACACACTCACTCACACATACGCACATGCACACACACAAACACACACTCACACAAACAAGCACACATACACTCACACATACGCACATGCACTCACACATACACACACACACACATTCACACATACGCACATGCACTCACACAAACACACACACGCAGTCTTCAGAGCGGCTGAACTGTCGCTCATCACCCCTTCAGCTGCTTTTATTTCACAAGTTCTTGAATATTTCGGAGCTTTTCAGAAAATCTGGTCATTTTCCCAGAATCTGAGCTGTAATATTCTCTGAGGAACGCGCTGGTTTTTTTTGGGGGGTGATTTTCGCAGGGTCGCGCCCGGTTCCTTTACCCTCCTGTTTCAGGCCCTTCTGTGAGGCCCTGCTGGTCGACCTCCGGCCTGTTCCAGGATTTTAAAGATGGGGGGCGGCGCTGTGACCTCCCCCTCACACGGCCGAGGTGCGGCCGTCGAAAGAGAGGGAAAAGGGCGCTGGTCGCCACGGTAACCCAACTGCCAAATTTGCGTTTGCGTCCCCGTGCGTAGGACGTGTACTCATTTTTTCGGTCGTGGGGACTGGATTACCATCGCTGATTTTCAAATGTGCTCTCCAGCTAGTGCTTCAGTTCAGGTTTGTTTATGACCTGTGCAATGATCAGTGCTTTAGGAAGTTGCTTTTGGATGGTCTTGCTTGAGAAGCATCTTTCATTGAATGGAGCTTAACGAAGAAAGAAATTATTTTACGCATTCCATAAGTCCTGTACCAGACACAGCATTTTACGTATGTTAGTACTGGAGGGCATATTCTGCGATTATATGATAACTGAGTCCCTAATTATAAAACCGTATCTGAAAGTTATCCCCCTCTAGTGTTAATGTCAGGGAATGGCCCACGAATTTGCTGAATGTTTTTTTTTTGTGTGTGACTCTGATTCTGGCTCGGTCCTCTCCGAGCCCCCCCCGGTCTGAGTGGGTGTGCACGTGGATCCGGCTCGGCTGGTACACCGAGCGCTTGCCAGGGTCGGCCTTCTGCGCCCGCCCTGTCCTGCAGCCCCCCCTGGGGACACTGCTAATCAGCTTTACACAGGACCCCCGACTCCACCACATTCCTCTCTTTTAACCAGCATTTCAAGGGCACATGGAACGAGGAGAGAGAGGGAGGGAGAGAGAGAGAGAGAGAGAGCAGGGGGGAGAGGTAGTCCTTTGAGACCAGGAGGAAAGGCTAAAGAGAATGGCTAGCAGCAGCAAACTGTCTCATTACTTGCTTCCCTTCCGCCCATTTTTCATCTCCAAATTGGAGAGGCGAATGAAAAGGAGGAGAGCAGCGAACTCCAGCGGGGAGTCGGAGGTCACGGGCCCCGCAGGACCGGGTTTAGTTTAATCACACGTCCCGTCCTCGCTGCCGGATATCTGCAGCTCACGGACGGGGAGGTCCCCTCTGCGGTTCATCCCCTCCCGAACGGCTGAGGCTCTGCCTGCGGATGGGGAAGGCCCCCCCCCGTCTCGTCAGCTGAAGGGCTTGAAGGAGACTTGACCCTTTGAGTTGTGACATCACAAGTATGTGTGATTAGAACGTTCTGAGCGGAACATTCTAGTGATGATGTCACAGTCACTGCTGGAGACTGAAAAGCGAGAAGAGTTCTAGAACGCTGGCTTAGAATTCTTAAAAACATTCCAAAAAAAACCCCTGCTCTTCCAAGGGGTGAAGGCGCACAGCGGTCCTGTGTTCTGTGGGATCAGTGCTTTGTTATTTATTTCTGTGCTTAAGCTTTTGAGGAGTCGCCTTCTCTCGGGCGTGCGGGGTGGGCTAACGGCACACAGGCGGCGCACCTGTCAGCCGAATTCGAGCGGCGGGTCCCGGGCCGTGCCCGTGTGCCGTTTGGCAAGAGGCGCTCCCTTCCGTAGGGCTGAAAGGATGAGAGAGGGTGGGGTGTTGGGTTGGGGACAGGACGGATGTAGCGGCAGTTTAGGCGGGGGGGGGATGAAGGGAGGGAGAAAAACAAGGGCAGCTGCTCTCTCCGCGGAGCTCGCCGCCCCCCTCCCCCGTGCCCCGTGTGCGGGGACAACGGGGCCACTGTCCCCTCGGAACACGGGGGCCCCCGCTCTAATCCCCGGCCCCGCGCAGAGTCTGGCCCCGGGCCCTGGCCCCACCCCCCCCCCCACTCATCATCCGCCGCCAAGCCCCACCCGCCATCGCGGGAAGAATGCGCTCACTTCTCACAAGTCTCTGCCTGCCGGACCCGGCCTTTCTCCTCCCCTCCCCCTCCCCCCCCCTCCCCTCTGCCGACTGATCGTAAACACCGCGGGTTACTGTGCTACCCTTCGCCACATCGCACTAAAACGGAAAGTCCCTTCTGCAATCTCTCCGCCCCGCGAAAATCCTCCCAGTTCCCGTTTTCTCGGTTCCACACACGCCGCGCGAGCGGGATTCCCGCGGAGGAGATGGAAGCCGGGCGCTCATGTGACCTTTAAACACGTCCAACGCCCGGCACCTGTGCCGTTCTCCTGCCTGAGCCAGAAAACCCCATTCTCCCCCCCACCCCCCCCACCCCCCCTTTAGAGTCAAACTGCTCGTTTCCAAAATAAACGTGAACGAGGGAAGGCCGTTAATTTAGATTTTTTCCAAATCACGCTTGCAGTTGCATCCCTTTAATGTTACTATGTAACTATATTTTGATGCAGCTTTAATAATAATTATAATAATAATAATGATAATAATAATAATTTTCCTTCCATCACCTTATCCCAGCTGCCATTGCAAACACAAGAGTCTGGGGGTTTTTTGTTTTTTTTTTAGTTGTTTTTTATTTTATTTTTTATTTTTAAAATCTTACTTTAGTTATTGTGTTATTCGGAATGACCCCGCAAAGTCGAGGGGGGGTAATTGCGGAGCGATCTTCACTGCACCAAAGTCTGGGGGGGGCCACAACCTTGGAAAAAATAATATATATGGAAATGGAAATCTATAAAGCATCTCTTATTGTTCTCCCCGCCGTGCTGTGCTTATGTTTGAAAATGGTTTGTCTCCTCAGGATAAATGTGTAAAGAATATATTACTTTTTTTTAATAATATATATAAATCTATGATTTTTTTTTCTCGAGTTTTTTTTTTTTTTTTTGGTTGTTTTGTTTTGTTTTGTTTTGTTTTTTTGTTGAAAGAAGGAGCCTGACTCAAAGCTGTAAAATCTTTAGCCTTGGGATTTTCAACTTTTGAATGTGCCTACAGCCTTGTTTCCCTACGACTGCTTACTTCACCCCCCCCCCCCCCCGAAACCCACCCTGTCCCCATTTCTGTACCCCTCCCTAACAACCCCTCCCACACCCTCCCGTTACCCCCCCAGGGGGTACCATAGTGAATAAACCCTACTGTACTTTCAGAAAATAACACCCCCTCCTGCCCCCCCCCCCCCCTGCTTTTTTGTCAATCTCAGGACTGAAATCTCTTTTATTTTGATGTAGATGTTTAATTTATTCTCTCCTCCGTTATGTTATTATTATTATTATTATTATTATTATTATTGTTTGACTTGAAGTAAATAAAGCGAATAACTTCTACATTCCAGTCTCTGCTTCGGTTCTGAATACTTCAACTCACTCTGACCCCCGCCCCCCCACCCCCACCCACAACCCCCCACCCCACCCCACCCCCTTCCCTGCTTACCACCAATTAAGGGGTTAATTTGAGGGTCATATATTGCACAAATCCTGCTTTTTTTAGCACCTCCTAATTTGGCTCTATATTTAGACAGCACCCAGATCCCAGGTGAGTTCAGTGGGGAGTTAAACCATTAGACTAATGCAGCAATTCATGGCGGTAACTGATGGTAAGGGAAACGAAGGGCTACAATAATAGTGCTTCATAATGTCTAACTGGACTTCATTTCCCATCATGCAATTTTCAAACTGTACTCATTGCCTTGCCTCATTGGCTCGCTGTTCTGCTGATAGCATTTGCTAAAGCCGCGTTTCCACCGCAGGAACTATACCCCGGAACTAGGAACCTTTTGAGGAACTCAGTGCGTTTCCACCGCAGGAACTAGGGTCTAAATTTAGTTCTGGGGGCTTTGTTTTACCCCCCAAAACGTTCCTGCTCGGGGGGTAGTACTTTCCGAAAGTACAGGAACCTTTTGGGTGGAGCTTGCAGCGCTGAGCATTTCGGATTGGTCGAGTACTCGTAGCATTTGTGTTGTATTTATTTTCCGCCATTACCCGCCATGTTTGAAAATATGCAGCGGCAAACCAATTTATTTTCATAATAACTTCAAATCAAACTTGTATGTTATGCGGCGCAGTAGCCTAGTTTTGGTTATAGCCCGTCAACGTCTTGGAATTATAACGTGTGCTCTTCTGTTCTTTTCTTGCTTTAGTATTCGTTTTATAAAATGCTAAGCATTCGTGCTGGGACAGCATATTACGTAGGCTACCAAAACATTCAAACGGATTAATTCGGTTGCTGAATATTTTCTTCCGGATTTTCTTTGTTAGCCCGTTGTAATTGACTCAAAACGTTTGATACAGTTATGTGAGGTATGCGGTAGTTCTGCATAATTAACATTGATGATACAGTACAAGCAAACTGGAAATCACCATCCGCACTTTTTATCCGCGTAAACTAACAGGTTAATTCTAGTAATCTTCCCTTTAGCTTTTTTCAGACTGCCGTAATTTTACTGACATTTTTCAATTCCACGAAAATACCAGGAAGACTATGGACTAATTTATGGTGCATGGTTCGCATCTGGAGGGCACACTTCGCTGCTCGGCTAGCAGTAACTTCGAAGGAAAGCAAACGGTGGCTGTACCACTACTAATTTACATTTTCACGCAAGTCCGAGTTTTCGTTCTATTCTTGTCATTTTGCCATTAGCCTATATGGAATTGACGACGAGAAAGTAATCAAACAGCAAATTGTTTACAACGTGTGCATGTTTTCTGCTGTTGTTGCCAGTTATACATATAAATGTGAATGCATTCTGTCGCTTCGGATGTCAAGACATGAAAGCGAATGTTCGCATAAAAACATAATGAATGTGTTTGAGAGGATATATGAAAATCAATAAATACAAAAGTAACCATATATAGTCATTGTTGGTAACCCGTTGTATAAGTGGAATAAACCCCTCCGGGCTGTCCCGGTTATTAGAAAATAATGTAGGCTACTTCGGTGGTAGTATGGGGTTACGGAAGAAATCATATGACAGATGGACCGACGACAACGTTGCTTTTTCATACGTCAGTGGGCTAATTTGCCTAATCTTCGCGGTACTTTAGACCCCGGTGGAAACGCAGACAACCATTGGCTGAAGGAACCTTTTAGTTCCTGGTAAAGTAGTTCCTGGGACTGAAAGTTCCGGGTAATTTTGGTGGAAACGCGGCTTATGTCTATGTTTTGGCTAGGCGTACACCAGAAAACATTACCGGAGGTGAACTTTTCCACAGACCCGCATCAGTTTGCCACTATTTGGGGAAAATGATTGTATTGATTGTAACGGGCAAACAATCAAAACCATTGCTTCTTCTGGCCATTTTTCTGGGTATTTTTTTGATAGCAGACTGCATACCATAGGCCACGTTTGAAAATTTAAACTTAAAATCCTGTAGGCAAGCAAGCGAGTACATCTCTGTTTGATAACAGCGAATCCAAACATATGCGCTGAAGGTCCTTCAACGAAGTTACGCCATGTATTTGGCAAGTCTGTGATATAACAGAATTAAAATCTTCTTCAAATTTGTCCATAATTATGTTTTTAGCAGATGCTGGCATTGCGGCGGATTTGGGGTGTATTCGTTTGGACGTGGAATGTTTATCGTCAGTCATTAAAATGTCACAGTGCTCTCAGATACCCTGCAGGATCACCTGGCAGTGTGTTTTTTATCTTTTGTTTTTTATTTTGTAAAGCTGAGCTCCTGAATGCTAACGATTGGCCTGGAATGGGTAGGGGGGGGGATGGTTGAACCACTCTGTGCACTCATCCCTTATTCCCCGTACGGGACCGTCCCAGCAACGTGGCCTTCGTCCCTTCCCACGTCCTCCAGGGCCTTTAAGCCCTTTTGGAGGGGGGGGGGGAGTGGCAGGGGGGAGGAGAGGAAGGGGATACCTTTTGGATTTATGTAAGGAGATGATGTTCCTCACGGAACGGGATTGGCAGGATCGGCAGGAGGCCCCAATCCTGGGGGCGGTCCTGAAGATGGGCTTAGAGGGGACAGGATGATAAGAGGCCAGCTTTAGATTACGCCCCTCCTTAGCCCGGGGAGGGGGGGGGGGGGGGACGAATCGTGGCCTCTGGAGATGAGGAGCAGCCGGAGGAGGAGGAGGACGGGGGGGGGGGGGGATTGGGGGGCAGCAGCAGTTCCTCAGCGTGAGGATTGACCCATTTCGAAACTGAATTAGGTTGAGGTCAGGCCAAAGCCCCGCCCCGCCCTGCCCCGCCCCACCCTGCCCAATTCGGTCACGATTCGGTCACCCGGATAGGACGGGCGTTCTGTGAGATCCAAGGGTTCTGCCAGAGTTCCAGCCCGGACCGAAACGTCCAACCCCCTCACCCCTCGCCCCTGTGACTCCTTCCCCCTCAAACTACACCATGCCTGAGCGTGCGTGAGCGTGCCTGAGCATGCGTGTGCGAGCGTGTGTGCGTGCGTGAGCGTGTCTGAGCGTGGCTGAGCGTGAGTGTGCCTGAGCGTGTGTGAGCGTGAGTGTGCCTGAGCGTGTGTGAGCGTGCCTGAGCGTGCGTGTTTCCCTACGACTGCTTACTTCACCCCCCCCCCCCCCCGAAACCCACCCTGTCCCCATTTCTGTACCCCTCCCTAACAACCCCTCCCACACCCTCCCGTTACCCCCCCAGGGGGTACCATAGTGAATAAACCCTACTGTACTTTCAGAAAATAACACCCCCTCCTGCCCCCCCCCCACCCCTGCTTTTTTGTCAATCTCAGGACTGAAATCTCTTTTATTTTGATGTAGATGTTTAATTTATTCTCTCCTCCGTTATGTTATTATATTATTATTATTATTATTATTATTGTTTGACTTGAAGTAAATAAAGCGAATAACTTCTACATTCCAGTCTCTGCTTCGGTTCTGAATACTTCAACTCACTCTGACCCCCGCCCCCCCACCCCCACCCACAACCCCCCACCCCACCCCACCCCCTTCCCTGCTTACCACCAATTAAGGGGTTAATTTGAGGGTCATATATTGCACAAATCCTGCTTTTTTTAGCACCTCCTAATTTGGCTCTATATTTAGACAGCACCCAGATCCCAGGTGAGTTCAGTGGGGAGTTAAACCATTAGACTAATGCAGCAATTCATGGCGGTAACTGATGGTAAGGGAAACGAAGGGCTACAATAATAGTGCTTCATAATGTCTAACTGGACTTCATTTCCCATCATGCAATTTTCAAACTGTACTCATTGCCTTGCCTCATTGGCTCGCTGTTCTGCTGATAGCATTTATATGTCTATGTTTTGGCTAGGCGTACACCAGAAAACATTACCGGAGGTGAACTTTTCC
This sequence comes from Anguilla rostrata, assembly GCF_018555375.3. NCBI lineage: Eukaryota > Metazoa > Chordata > Actinopteri > Anguilliformes > Anguillidae > Anguilla > Anguilla rostrata. The sequence goes on along the minus strand of NC_057942.1, from coordinate 3,795,812 downwards.
ACAGACCCGCATCAGTTTGCCACTATTTGGGGAAAATGATTGTATTGATTGTAACGGGCAAACAATCAAAACCATTGCTTCTTCTGGCCATTTTTCTGGGTATTTTTTTGATAGCAGACTGCATACCATAGGCCACGTTTGAAAATTTAAACTTAAAATCCTGTAGGCAAGCAAGCGAGTACATCTCTGTTTGATAACAGCGAATCCAAACATATGCGCTGAAGGTCCTTCAACGAAGTTACGCCATGTATTTGGCAAGTCTGTGATATAACAGAATTAAAATCTTCTTCAAATTTGTCCATAATTATGTTTTTAGCAGATGCTGGCATTGCGGCGGATCTGGAGTGTATTCGTTTGGACGTGGAATGTTTATTGTCAGTCGTTAAAATGTCACAGTGCTCTCAAATACCCTGCAGGATCACCTGGCAGTGTGTTTTTTATTTTTTGTTTTTTATTTTGTAAAGCTGAGCTCCTGAATGCTAACGCTCTGCCTGGAATGGGTAGGGGGGGGGATGGTTGAACCACTCTGTTCACTCCTCCCTTATTCCCCGTACGGGACTGTCCCAGCAACGTGGCCTTCGTCCCTTCCCACGTCCTCCAGGGCCTTTAAGCCCTTTTGGAGGGGGGGGGGGAGTGGCAGGGGGGAGGAGAGAAAGGAGATACCTTTTGGATTTATGTAAGGAGATGATGTTCCTCGCGGAACGGGATCGGCGGGATCGGCAGGAGGCCCCAATCCTGGGGGCGGTCCTGGAGATGGGCTTAGAGGGGACAGGATGATAAGAGACCAGCTTTAGATTACGCCCCTCCTTAGCCCGGGGAGGGGGGGGGACGAATCGTGGCCTCTGGAGATGAGGAGCAGCCGGAGGAGGAGGAGGACGGGGGGGGGGGGAGATTGGGGGGGCAGCAGCAGTTCCTCAGCGTGAGGATTGACCCATTTCGAAACTGAATTAGGTTGAGGTCAGGCCAAAGCCCCGCCCCGCCCCGCCCCCCCTGCCCAATTCGGTCACGATTCGGTCACCCGGATAGGACGGTCGTTCTGTGAGATCCAAGGGTTCTGCCAGGGTTCCTGCCCGGACCGAAACTTCCAACCCCCTCACCCCTCGCACCTGTGCAACTCCTTCGCCCTCCAACTCTCCATGCCTTGAGCGTGCGGGGAGGAGGAAAGGAGATGGATTTATGTAGGAGTGTGTCTGGACGGAGCGGATCGGCAGGGCTGGGCGTTGAGTGGGCTGAGCAGGTGTGAGCGCTTTAGTTGCCTGAGCGGTGTGAGGGTGGGCCTTGAGCGTGCGTGGCTGAGCGTGGCAGCGCGTTCCTCAGCGTGAGGTGCCCCGTTGGCTGAGGTGCAGGAAGCGTGCCGTGAGCGTGCATGGTCACGTGGGTCCCGGTGGACGGTGCCTGTGAGTGCAGGGCTGCAGGGCTGACGTTCACCTAGCCCTGACGTGACCCTGCCCTCAAACGCGTGGCGTGCGTGAGCGTGCGTGAGCATGAATTCGTGGCTTAGTTTCTGTGGCTTATTGCCGGCTGTGCAGGTGAAAGCTCTGTGCCGCCTAATTGGCTGATTAGCCGCTGTGTCAGATTCCCGCAGAAAAGCTCAGCCGGGGCATTCGGGCGACTCCCCGCCGCAGGCCGAGGGGGGGCTGGGGGGGGGAAGAGGAGGAGGAGGAGGAGGAGCAGTGCCGTTCCGTTTGCCACCAAAAATTTTTTTTTAAATAAACCGACACGCAAAATAACAAACGGGCGGAATTCTGAGCGTTCAATTTAAATGTTTAATGACTCGCCGCGATAAGGGGCGCTCTCTCACACCCCCCCCCCCCGGCCCCCGCCCCCCTCCCCAGCCGGGCCGGTGCAGATAAGCCCCCCTCCCAGCCAGGCGGGGGCGATGGAGCGAGCGCTCTGCGCTCCGCTCAGACGGACGGGGGCTCTGGAGCGGAAATGTGTCTCTCATTAGCAGGAGCTCCTCTACCTGCACGCCACATTGAGTACCCAGCAATTCCACCATAAATCAGCCCCCACTGCAGCCTCAACACGCCACCCCGCACTGCATCCCGCCGCTCACTCCAACCAGCCCCCCCCTCCCCCTACTGCTGCCTCTAACCACGCATCCCACCGCCCACCCCCTCCCCACTGCGCCTCTAACCACCGCCACCCCCGCCACCGCCATCCCCGCCGCTGCCACCTCCCCTTAACCCACTGCCACCCCCCCCTACCGCTGCCACCCCCCCTCCCTCCCCCAATCCACTGCCACCCCCCTTTAGTGGGCGTGCACTTTGCCATCTCCTGCCACTCCGCAGTTTTGAATCAACACGCTGGGGATGTGTGTGCTGGTTTGGCGGCTGTATGCGTGCGTGGTGTTGTGTGGGTGTGTGTAGTGTGCGTGCGGGTGTGTGCATGTGTGTGGGAGGGTGTATGTGTGTGTGTGCGTGTGTATGTGTGTGTGTGTGTGTGTGTTGGGGTGTGTGTATGTGTGCGTGCGTGCGTGTGTGTGTGTGTGTGTGTGGGAGGGTGTTGGCAAAGAAAGGAGAGCTGCTCACTTCCCTCAAATGGGATTGCTCACTTCCTTTAAATTGGATCCTGGGAATTCAGTGTGGGCCTGGGGTACCCAGTTTTGCCCTGCACTAATAACCCCTTCCCAGAATCCCTTTGTCCAGTCTGGGGGGTGTGGGGTTTTGGGGGGGGGGGGGGGTTCCTGAGAACACTTTCAGTTTGTATTTCAGCTTGAGAGTCTGTGTCAGACGTGCAGGGCACTCACCGTCCCCCAGGGAGAATATTCCAAAATGGTGAGTGTCACAAAATAGTATCTTAAAAAAATATACATTCTGCATATTGCAATACATCATAACACGGCCATAATTCACGTATCAGCTCCCCTGTGCTCTGAAGTGCTGATGGTATATTTCTGCTGATAATATATGTCTGATGTTGAGGTATATTGTATCCCAGCAGTGGGTAACGTCTGATATGGTAGAGGAACGGAGAGGGTGGTGTGGAGGTGTCATTCTGCATTATCGTGGAAGAAGAGGGCGGGTGGGGTGGGGGTGGGTTGGGGGGGTATGGGGGTTGCAGGCACGGACCTCAGAGCCTTTTCGGGAAGCGAAGCCGTGTTCCTGGGGGAACGTGGTTATTTGTTTCACTTTGACATGCACCCCCCCCAACACCCCCCCATCCACCCACCCGCCCCTCGCCCTCTGCCAGGTCATCCGCGCCCCCCCCGTCCCCCCCACCTCCCAGCCCCGCTCTCTCTCTCTCTCTCTGTGCTGTCACGGTAAATCGATGGGCCTCCGTGAGCCGCAGGAAATGCTCACTACCGGGAGAAGATGACACAAACTAATTAAGCTAACTGAAGGAGGCAGGAAGGCATCGGGGAGGACAGGACAGGGCTGGGGTGGGGGGGGGCGGGCGGGCGGGCGTGGGGAAGGCTTCCAAATTGTTGTCTCTCTCTCTCTGTGTCTGAATGCAGTCGCACGGGTCATGAATATAACTCAGCGTCTGGCTGGGTGAAGACGGATGAGCTGGGATACGGTGATTTTTAAAAGGGTCGCCATTTCCTGGGGTGCAGGCAGAATTTATACATTTTTTACCCCCCCCCCCCTCCATGTTTCATTCAAGTTGGGCAGGAGTGTGTGTGTGTGTGTGTTTGTGTGTGTGTATGTGTATATGGGTGTGTGTGTTTGTGAGTTTTTCTGTGTAAGCGTGTGAGGGAGAGAGGGAGGGAGAGAGGGAGAGAGGGAGGGAGAGAGAGAGAGAGGGAGAGAGGGAGAGAGAGAGAGAGAGGGAGAGAGAGAGAGAGAGAGAGGCCTGCTTTCTTCCTGCTTTCGAAGGCCTCCCAGTGCTGTTTACACTCGGACCGGCTCATCAGAAAATGTGGCGCCTCTGCGCAGCATTTCAGCGGCGAGCGTGAAGACGGCTCGACTCTCCGCCCTCAAAGGCGGTAAACATTTGCTCTGGCGGAGGATTGTGTTTGTTGAAGAGCGGCGGACGGATGGAGGGATGGAGGGAGGGGAGAAAAAAAAAGAAAGAAAAGGAAGTGAAAGCCAAAGGACGCCCGGTCGTGGCCGCCTCTGCCGGTGACTGGAAGGGGCCGGCGGTTTGATGTCTGATGTCCGCCCCCCGCCCCACCCCCACCCCGCCCCACGTCCTCCCCCCCTTACCCCCCACACACTCTAAAATCCCCTCCTCTGGACTTCACGTGTCGCCAGACTACGGCGCGCTGCGATCCCCTCGCCAGCGAGAGCGAGGGAGGTGCGTCGCTCTTCCCGGAACGGCTGAGTGCTCCTCTTTTAATCCTTACGCCCCCAGGTTCCTTTCAACATTCAAAGGATCTGTTGTGTGTACCCCCCCCCCCCACCACCACCACCATCATCTCATTACCCCCCCTCTCTGGCTCATTCTCCTGGTGTAAGGCGAAGTGGAATATGAGACTAAATAAATGTCCCCGATACGTCTCTGCTCCCAGAGGGCTGTTCTCACCCAGGTGCACCCTGGGTATTACGCAGAGGGCGCCAGGTGAACAGGTGACTGTACGGTCACCAAGAGATCCTCAGTGTGGTCGTGACTGTGTGCACATCCCCAGGATTTAATACGCTTGCTCGGGGGGGGGGGGCTAAACGGGCCCCCGCCTAAGTCGTTAATGAGGCGGGACACCCCGGGGGGGTCTCACCCGCCCGCCAGAGTCTCTGCTCCGGTCTTTGCTGTAACCAGTGACATCATAACACAACGTCATCGGTAGTACTCCCCCTCCCGCTGACCTGTCGCCATTCTTACCCAATTTACCCATCGCGAAACTTCACTGGCTACAAACAAATATTGTCTCAGAAGAAATCAAGAACCCAGCGAGCAATATGAACCCGCTGTTGGCGTTTGCGGTGTTTGAAAAGAAACCGCTGACGCTGCCCCTCAGCTCCAGGATGAGTTTTATTATTTTTTCCGTTTCTCGGCGCTCGCATGCGGCAGATCAGGGGGCCCGCAGCGTTCAGCAGCGACGCCGCCGCACGCCCGGTGCGCGAGCAGGTGTGAGAATTTCTTTATCTCCGCGTCGAAAAACTCATCTGTAGCACAGTGTGAGGGAGGAGGAGCAGCAGCACTGCGGTTACGTGTGGTTTTGAGGGGGGGGGTGGTGGTTTGTTGTGGGGGGGAATGGAAAAATGAAAAGAAAGACAAAAACAAACTACAACCACAGGAACAATAACAAGAAACCCGACGAGCAACAAGGATCATTGGCCGCTCATAAACGGACCAATGGCAGCGCAGGGAGCTGGTATCCGGCGGGACCCGCGGTTACGGTTGCCGGGGCCCAGCTCCATCGCCACGGCGCCCGGGGGGGGGCTGACTGAGTCACAGACGCGTAGCGGCGAAGGCGCCCCAGAAAAGTGTTTTCGTTTTTTTTTTTTTTTTTTTCTCTTATAGCCGCTTGCGTTTCCTGCGGAAGGCCGCGTGCGGTTCGGAGACCTGCTGACTGCGCCGCCCGCGGCTCCGGGTCCCGGGCCCTGCCCTACTTAGCGGCCCGGGAGGGCAGGGGGGACGCTGTCAGCGGCGGCGGCTAGGTGCGGCGCTAGCTGCTCGCTGCCAGATAAACCTTGAAGGATTACTGGCCTAGTTTAAGTTGGGCAAAGAGGATTAGCCTTCCCCCCCCGTGAGGTGAGATTCCCTGTGTCCTTCAGCAGTGAGATCCCAGAGGCGGGGTGAGGGGGGGGCGGGGGTAATTTAGAGGTGCAGCTGGGGGGGGGGGGGGCGACTGCTAAACGCACCACAGCAAGGGGTCCTTAAGCCCCCAGCAATTATGCAACCCCCCCCCCTGTTAAGTCACCTCTCCATCACCACCAATCAGTGATTGGGGCGAGGGGGGGGAGAGGGTGGGAAATGTAGTGATCAGCAGAATAAGGGAAATGGCGGAGGTGTTGCCGTGCCGATTGCATTTGAATTTCTGTGTGGTAACTGCCCTGATGCCACGAGGCCACAGGAGGGAGACAAACCTCTGAAGCTCGCACAGGGCCTCACACTGCTCCGTTATACCCTGACAAATACAGCACTTAGAACAGCACCTTTCATGACACGTACCACTATTTACAATTCATAAATTCGTAAATAAAACAAGCGCGTTACTTATTAGAGGACATTTTAGGACAGATTTAGGCAATGGGTCATTTAATAAATATATATGTTTGCACTTTTTCTTTCTGCTTTAACGCCACAGAGAGGATAGAGTACAGAGGACAACCAGCAGGTCCGTAGATCTCTGTATTCACCTGGTGGCCAAAATTGGTATTGCAATACAAAACCAATGTAATTACAGATTTTGATCAAGCATGAGGTACATGAATTGAACATGCACAACTATTACTAAAACTACTTTTGGTACAAGGCTGAAACAAATAATAATAATTAAAAATTAACATAAATCATAAATTGACAGAACTCAAGAAAAGAAACATGATGGACACTGTATTCATAAAAACTTTTTTCATTTCCAGTAGAAACTGTACAAAACAATATTGTATAAAATACAGCATTTAATTTACATAAACCGAACACAATTCACTATCCAATAGGAAAACAGAAGAACCAACAACAAGCTCATGTTTGAAGATGGTTTTTGGATAGTGATCAAATCAACCTTTTCCAACTCCGGTCCTGTACATAATAAATACCCAACTTTAAAAATGACAGTTTAGGGACCATGACTATTTTTGAGCCATTTAAAAAAAATAAAAAGTAATAGTTTGGCCTAATTTAAAAAATCAATAGTTGCAGCAAATGCGGCTTAAGATAGTTTAGGATCCCGTGGCTCGAATCTCGTTGCTGTGATCAGTGACGTTGACTATCTTTGCTGTGATCAGTGACATCACAAAACAACGTCATCGATAGGCCCTCACCTCCCACCAACCTTACCGAATTTAGCCATTGCGAAACTTCGTTGGCTACAAACAAATGCTGTATCAAAAGAAATCAAGAACCTAGCGAACAATATGAACCCGTTGTTGGCGCTTCCACATCGATTAGACTTCACGTGGTCTCGAAAAAACAGTTTTACGTCGATATCAACAAACAACTTACGAAGTAAGTAACATTTCTCTTTTTAGTTTCTCTAATCGAGCTAATCGGTTGCCACAATCCGGAGAACGACTCTTAAGCCTGCCCCGGATGTGGTTAGCCTTGATGATCTGATTTAAAAAATAAAAAAAGACTCTTTAGTGTTGCCAAATTTGCAGGAAGAGCAACACTGTACGTTTGTAACTCAGCACCCTGTGTAGCCAATAACCTTAGCTTCCCAGTGGAAATACATAAATAATTACACAAGCATAGGGCAGGTGTAATACGCACAGCTGATTCGGCAGGGAATAACGCGCGGGAGTGCGGTGTATTGGTCTGCCATTTTCTTATTGTACATCCCGTCTGTTTATGCCTGAGTGTTCTCCCAAGTGTTTTACATCTACTAATACAATGGTTTTCCTTATGCACAAATTATAATACATGTTATGATGTTTATTTCTGGCATGTCCAGATGGGCAGCAATAAGCAGTTCTGCCATAAAGCAAAGGGTTAAAATGTTTCATCATTTCCCCCCTTTGGGAAAATATATTCATAAAGGCCTTTTAGAAGTTTGATTTATGAAAGTTAAATTACCCTTTCTCTTTAATCCTATTGTGCTGTTTTTAAAGTTATAAAGCCTGTTTGATCTAACCTACTTTACAATGGCATAAAGACAATCATACTGACAGTTGTAATGCGGTAGGACAAGACGTAACGGAAACGTAACGGCTTCGTCAAGGAACTGCTTTTCTAACGGCAGGTCTCATCTCAGAACCGTACTGTGCTCAGTGCTATTACCAGAACAGAACCTCAACACATCCGGACAGGAGCCTGAACGTAACCAATACCGTCACTTTTCTTATTAGGCAGTAATTCATCTCCATTGGCTCTTAATATGAAAATGAATGGAATTTTCAATATTTTAAGTATCCAGTACTACTCAAACAATAACAATAATAAAAATAATAAACTTTACTATATATAAAAAATGTGTTATCTGCTAATATACAGTAACTCATAAAATCTAATTAACAAGCTTAATTCATTGCTATGTGAAAATCTTATGTTATGCAAGCGGCTAATTCTCAGCTGTAATTATTCAATTAAATATGCAATATATAATGGTATGTCTGCTATGCCTATTGTTTAAATTTAATTTTGCGCAAGAACAGACCTGGGTCAAATACGTATTTGTTTTGGATTCAAAGACTTTTCTGTGCTTTATTGATCTTGCCTGGTGTAATTGACCCTGCCAATATGACCAGAAGGCGGGGTTGGCACTTTTTGAGAGTATTCCATTGGTTCCAATACACCAGACAAGATCAGTAAAGCGTAGAAAATGATTTGAATCCAAAACAAATACATATTTGACCTATATCTGCGCAAGAACATAGACAGTTAAAAACATGGAAAATACATAAGCAAAATAGGTGCTTCCTCTGCCAAGATTGTTTTTCCTTATTGATTACTTCAACCCTAGAGCAGGCACTGTCTCGTAAACAAAAGGCAGATCATCCGCTCTCCAGTGGCACAAACTCTACTGTCGTCACCTAAATTACTTGCTAATCTTGGAGATACATTAACATTACATAATCACTGCACTTTTTATAAAACGCAAAAGCAAAAAGGTCACTGACCTCTACAGTACTTGACTACAATTCATATTTATTATGGCGATGGCAGTGTGGACTGGTTCGTATATTTCTTAGTATATTTCTTTTTAAAAGATCTATAATCTAGATTTTACCAATTAGTCACCCATATTGGAACTAAAACGGCAGGGAATGAATGTGTCACCATGGCATATTCATAGAATAAGCCCAGTAAAGCTATGACAGATCGGACCAAGCTGAAGAAAACGTGACTTAAATGTTGGCTAAGATTGGCGTTAAATTTACTGACCAAAAGACAGATGAGGCGCTGCCGTCAGGAAGCAGTTGTCCTCCCACAGCCGTCCGCTAGCAGCTTCATCTCAGACACAGTGTATCTGATCCTGAAATATCTCCAGTTTTTTTTTTTCATGCTGATGTTTTAAAAAAATAAATAAATAAAATCAGCCCTATGTTAACATACAGGGTAAAAAAAGTCTCATTTTCTCAAATGGTCTATGTCAGTGGTCTCCAACCCTGGTCCTGGAGAGCTTACAGGGTCTGCTGGTTTTCATAGTGACTCTGCACTTCGTGAATCAATTAGATCAGTTGATTACACAGTTAACTCAACTCACCTGGTGTCTTGGGTCTCAATTGCAGATTTTAAAGTGAAAACAAAAAGCAGCAGACCCTGTAGCTCTCCAGGACCAGGGTTGGAGACCACTGGTCTACGTGTCTCAGCCATCCCAGGATCTAGTTGGTGTCTAACTGCTGTACGGTCAGAACATTTGACGGGTTTTCCGAAACGTCGGCCATGTTACGTGCCGGTCTACCGAGGCCTGAGCTCTCTTCGTCTTCTCTGAAAGTCCCTGAGCAAACCTTACAAAAACACAGACACGTATGACACACACACACATGAACAGATCTCTGGTTAAGTGACGTTTCCTTTCAAAACGTCTTCACATACGTTCTGCCTCCATTCCTGAAAAAAAGCAGCGGCCCGTCCTCAGGCCGTCCCCCCTGGGTGTCTCTGGCGTCCAAAAGATCAGGTTGAGGGGCGAGCTTCACCCCAGGCCGTCCTGGTGGGGTACCCAGAGGCCCTCAGCGTTTGCACCAGTGTCCTTCAGCAGAGTCCATGATAACCGTAGCACCAGAGCAGTGCCCCGGCCATCAGCCAACACATTCATCGTACATATTATATTCCTTAATGGAGAAACTAAAAGCTTAAGATTAATGACAAAAATATATCCTATATATGTAGTATATGCACCAACTAGTTTGATTCAAGTTCACTTTGGCATGAAGTTGTATTTGGCTATTTTTTAATTTGGGGGGGGAAAAAAAAGTTTTGTCCCTTGTCCCTTTTCTTTGGAAACATACAGCATCTTCACGTATCCTAAAAACTCAAAATGTACAAAAAGTAAGTCTGTGGGCGGAGTCTGTGTCCTGTCCAATCGCGTGTCAGTCCCCTGGTGGATGGCGGCCCCTCATTGGCTCGGCTGCCTCAGTGCTGGCCCAAGCTGTTGGGCCGTTCCCTGTGTCCCGGGTGCAGGGGCTCCATCTCCACCACCATGTCCCCCGGGGGGGGGCTCTTATTCAGCTCCACCACCCGCGGGACCACCGTGGACCAGCGGTCTGCAGGAGAGAGAGCGAGAGAGAGAGAGAGAGGGAGAGCCAGGCTCTGTAAGTACAGCTCTGTCAGCGGTACGCACGAGCAGCGGGGCAGCGTCGGAAGCGTCTCCCACCTCTCCTCAGCCCCCGCGCGGTCTGCTGGATGCCGTGCTGGTACGTCTCGTTCTTGCCCGGGTCCTCGTTTATGATGCCCAGGTTCTGGTTCCAGTGGGACCAGTTGACCTCATCCACCCTGTGAGGGGAACACGTGAAGGGGTTTCAACACGGACCGAACCGCCAAATCACAGAACCGCCAAACCACCGACCCGCCAGACCGCCAAATCACCGACCCGCCAAACCGCCCACGGCTCGTTCCCACCGCTCAACCCCTTTAGCGCGTGAGGTCGCCAGTGTGCGGTTAGAATGTTCTTAACCGAACATTCTAACGCTGATGTCACAATCGCGACTGGCAATGGAATGCAACGGAAAGTTCTAGAACACTAACTCAGGACTTACTATTGAACCTGCTGTTCAAAGGATTCATGGGAGTTACATTGTTACATTGAATAGCCCGAACCTGAAGCACCACCTGCGATCAGGTGTCCCATCCCAGTTCTTGCCCACCGTGACCATCTCTCCCGCCCGGAAAGACTTGCGCAGACACACGGGGAAGGAGCGCTCGATGTCCAAGATGGTTGTAGCCCACTGATAGAGGTAGATGGGACATGTAACGTTAACTTGGTGGGGGGGGGGTGAGAGGGTAAATACTGCCGCCACAGTTCAAAGGTCCACACACGTAGAAGCTGACAGCACATACAGGAAGCACAGGTATAGGCCGCCGAGGTCAAAGGGCATGAAGACTTTTTAGTTTCCTCCTGTTGTTTCTGGAAAAACAACAGCGGGGCCAGCCTCAGCTTGTCTGTGACTGAGTGAGTGATGAAGTTACACCATTGGCCGGCCGAGTTATGAAGTCACACCATTGGTCGGCCGGTCCAGCCATATACTAGGCTTTGACCTGGTGGTCTTGTTTTATTTATTTTTTCATATTCATAAATTCCAAAGTCCACCCCCCTCACCTGCAGCTTCCAGATCTTCTTGCTCTCCTTGGAGACCTGGTCCACCGTCTCCCCCATCAGGGCGATCAGCATGTTGAGCAGCAGCACAAAGGTGAGGATGATGTAGGTGACCTGCAGGATGAGGAAGACCACGGGGTACCGGGTGTTCTCCACCATGTCCAGGTCGCCCATGCCGATGGTCAGCTTGAACAGGTTCAGCAGGAAGCGGCTGAAGGTCTGCGTGTCGCGGCACTCCGGGTAGGTGGGGCAGCCCGCGGGCGGGCACGGTTCACCTGGCCCGGGACAGGCGGGCAGGAGGGACGCCAGAGCTGGGGAGGAAGGGGGGGGGGGTGGTTTACTAAACATCCCAAATCAGAGCACCTGAGGACAAGCGGTGAAGGACGGGCGGTACCCACCTGAGGCGTACCCGATCATGAAGAGCACGTAGACCAGCAGGAACCGGAACAGGTCCTTGAACAGAATCTGAAACCCAAACGTTTTGTTTTTAAAAACAGCGTGAGCGCGGATGAGAGGCAGAGGCGGGCTCCGCGAGCTCTTCAGGGCCACGCCGTGTCACTCGATGAATGGGGCCCTAAATGACATAAACACCGCTCCCTGTCAGGCAATCAGCGCAATACAGGGCCTAAATGCACCCGGCAGCTGGGATTCCTTTACATTTAAGAGAGGGAGGAAGGGGGAAAAAAAAAAAAGGTCAAAAAATTGCCAGAGTGCGCAATTTAGTTCCCATTCAAGCTCTGGATAAAGAATCCATACTAACCATTGAGCCACAGATCCTGTTCGGAACCTAATTACACGATTGTCTAGTAAAGGATGTTTTTCTTTATTTTATTTTATTTTATTTTTTTACCCCCACCGAGTGGCACTCAAACCATCTACTGAGGGATGGAGAGTTTGGGGTCCTGCTCGCTGTACCACACCCCCACCCCCACCCCGCCCTGCCCCCCCCCCCCCCCATCTCAGCTCACCTTCTGAATCATGATGCTGTAGGTTCCCGTCAGCTTCAGGCCCCTGGTGAAGTAGAGGGTGTTCATCCAGCCCAGCACCAGGGCGAACACCATCACGCACAGGTAGGCCTCGATCCCGGACAGGTACAGCGCCGCGGTGACCAGCACCAGCACCGAGTAGACGAAGCTGAGGCAGGGAAGCCGGTTAGCGGGTTAGCGTCAGGCCTTCAGGAGGTTGGCACGGCAACCCGCACCCGCGCGGCGTGCAGGCGCAGCGCAATTAGCAGCTTACGTTTTTCCGAAACGCGCGATAAAATTTTAAAAAAAAACGCTAATATAATGACGCTCGTCTGTATCGACTGGCCTCCACACCTCTGCTTCTCTCTGAGCGATCGGTTTAATTAAAGGTGATGTTAATTAGAAAATACAGCGTTGGGGTGGGTTGGGGTTGGGGTTGGAGTGGGGGTGGGGGGGTGGGGGGGGGGGGGGTTAAATAACGAAGGTCCTGAGTCTTACTAGAGCAGTTGAAAGGAGCCGTCGATGAATAAGGAGTTCACTCCCGGACATTTCTTCAGGAAAAGATCCTTAATCTAAAGAGAAGGAGAGAGAGAGAGACAGACAGAGAGAGAGAGAGAGAGAGGGAGAGAGAGACGTAGACAACAGAGAGACATAAAGAGAGAAGATAAACAGAGAGCAGAACAAAAGAGAAAGAGAGAGAGAGAGAGATTTTTTATTTTAAATGAACTTGCAGTATTCACACAATTATAAAGTCTATGAATAGAAATATTAAAAACAACTTTACTACAACAAAGTAAACATGTTTAAACAATTAGAAAATCTTAAAATCTTATCTAAAAAACAATGCCAAAGACCAAATCATCATTTACTACAGAACAAGTAGCTTCAGTAAAACACTGCTGATTTCTCCGTTATTCAAAATCAACCCAGATCCTAGGGTTGTGAGATAAATATTACTTGATTAATCAAATAATTGATTATTGTTATTTATTCTTTTTTTATTGCTATTTATTATTTTTTATTAATGTTTAAATTTTTTTACATTAATCATTTACTATGCTTTGGCAAAACAAGAGTATTTGTCACGCCAATAAAGCTCAATTTGAATTGAATCAAATTGAGAGAGAGAGAGAGAGAGAGAGAGAGCTGAGGTGGGAAGGTAGAGAGAGAGATGGAGTGGGAGAGTGTGTGTGTGTGTGAGAGAGAGAGATAGATGGAGTGGGAGAGTGTGTGAGAGAGAGAGATGGAGTGGGAGAGTGTATGTGAGTGTGTGAAAGAGAGAGATGGAGTGGGAGAGTGCGTGAGAGAGAGAGATGGAGTGGGAGAGTGAGAGAGAGAGAGATGGAGTGGGAGAGTGTGTGAGTGAGAGAGAGAGAGTGGAAGGTGGAGAGTGGTGGAGATGTGAGAGAGAGAGAGATGGAGTGGGAGAGAGAGAGAGAAATGGATGGAAGTGTGGTGAAAGAGAGAGATGGAGTGGGAGAGAGAGAGAAATAAAAGCCCTTGTAATCAACAGGACTGATCTGAAACTCAACATGCAACACCACTGAGGCCGCCCGGAGCCACACATCAATCAGACAAGCGCCGGAGATAAAGAAATAATAAGCAGACGAGAGAGAACAAAACACAGATTAATCACAGAAAGAAAAAAGAAAAGAAAAAACAGCACAGTGCTGCTTCCTGTTTCTAAGCGGAGCGTCAGTGCTCACTTCCTGTCGCACGGTATTCTAAACACAGACAGGTCGAGCGACCACCCGCCTGACCGCTGAACATTAAAATATCCAGTTCCCACGTCCCACACGCGAATAACGTGCAGCAATCAATCTCAGGGTGGTGGGGGAGGGACACGCGGTCCTGTGCTGGAGCTGTGACTTAGCCTAGGGGACGCTGGAAAGAGCAGGCGACCAATGGAAGCCAGGCAGCCTCCGTCCAACAAGGCCCACGCACTGGGGATGGGGGAAAACGCGATATGAAACTGAATTATTAATAAATTAGTCCTGAAATTGATAAATATTTAATTGGTTAATTACCTCTGCCCGAGCTTACTGCATTCGGCTTCCACTTGATTGTCTGAATTTGCAACGATGTTTTATTACACACAAAACAAAAAAAAAAAGAGTCCGTGATCTCTTATCCAAAGAAAATTACAGGGTTTTACATGGGGAAATACGGGGAGATGCATTAATTACACAGGAGCAAGAAAAACTACATTATAATTATAATATAATCTGACATATGTACAGAATAGCATGTAATTCAGAAAATAAGCATAAAACGGTTTTAGGCTCGTCAAAAACACCCGGCGATTTTTCCTCACAAGCAGCACACCTACGCTGTACCGCCAACGCGTGCGTGTCGCCCGAGCGATGATCTATATCACGAGCGATTTCATTTTTCAAATCTCGGTGAGTGATGGGAGGGACGGGGGTCCGGGTGCGAGGCACGAGACATAAATTTTAGGGGGAGGGTTGGAGACCGGCGGCACGCCAGCGCCCCCGCCGGAGCGCGTGCGTCGCGGTAATTACGGGTTATCGTTTGTCATTTCGCTCCGGCAAATACGGCAACCTAACAAGGTTCTGCCCCCCGGGGTATCTTTTAAATTGAATAGGAGACTCGGGCCTTTCCAATAATGGAGCTTCAGAAGGTGGAACCCAGGGCAGGGTTGAGAGAGAGAGAGAGAGGCTGAATGAGAGAGAGGCAGAGAGGGAGAGAGGGAGAGACGGAGGGGGAGAGGGAGTGGGGAGAGGAGAGAGAGTGGCGTGAGGGGGAGAGTGGGAGGGAGAGAGAGAGAGATAGAGAGAGAGAAGATCTTTGGCAAAGGCAGGAAAATGAACAGGGAGGAGGGGATGCTGAATTGTGAAGAGAACCTGAAGAAAAATATCAAAGGACAAAACACAAATCGTTATCTCCTCTCTGGTAACGCTGGCAACAGTAGCAGTGAAACATTCTAAGGAGTTGTTCTTAAGCTATAAAGAGCTTTGGGAATTCTACCGGGGAGGGGGGGGGGGGGTACCCACATTGGTGATGAAGAAGAAAATTCCTGAGAACAGCGTCACAACTTCTCCAGCCAGGCGCAGGTAGTCCGTGGAGGTGATGTAGGTGTAGGGCAGCTAAGGGGGGGAGGGGGAGGGGGTAGAGCACACAGGGAGCACAGGGTTAGTCCCCAGAACAGGTAGATACGATCCCACCCCCACCCCTCCCCCTCCACCCCACCTCCCCGCAAGTTAAGTTTATTTGACATGGGCATCAACAATTACACTGGAGAAACCAGATGCATTGCTTACATGCTAATTCTCAACACTTGTCCACAGGAGGCTTTGAAAGAAAACAAAACAAAAAAAAAACAATAGAGTAAAATGTACAATTAAAATACAGCGGAAAAAAAAACCATTATAGTGAGAATTAACAGCAATCCCCCTCAGCCAATCAGCACGTCGCACCTTTCCCCCGGAGGGCCGGTAGTAGGCCACCAGGGTGAAGATGATCATGGTGGCCAGGTAAGACACCACGCTGATGTAGAAGGTGGCCGCCGCAAACTTCTGCCACTTGGCCCGCAGGAGCTCGTTGATTGGCTCCACCGCCAGCATCTCGTGTCGATTCTGTCAAGAGACGGACGGACGGACGGACGGAAGGACGGGGGGTCAGTACGAATATCGTTTTCGAGGTCACGTAGAACACTCGCAGTCACGCGGAGGCGAGATCGGAAAAGCCGAACGCTCTTCTTCTCCACGTTTGAAATTCAAAGTGCATTTTTTTTTTGTTGCACAAAACAAGGGAATGCAGCACCAGACAGGAAAACAAGTGCTGATGGGGCCCTTACGTGCAGTAAACCATCAGACAAATATACACTCCTTTAAGCTAGCACTGACCCGCCAGGTGTCTGTACGCTAACGGATGAATCGAACCCGCGATGTTTAAGTTACAGGACCAACACCTTAGCCGTTATACTACACTGCCGCCCCCACACACACCTCGATGCGGCTGTTGTACGCCAGGATCTCCAGCACGGACACCTCCTCCCCACAGGTGTCCACGGAGGAGAGGTCATACAGAGAGGAGTAGACCGGTCCGTACGCCCAGTCCTTAAACTTGCGGGACAGGTGACGGGTGTCCTCGTCCTTGATCTCCCGGCGAATGATGTGCTGGAACACCTGCAGGGAACAGGATGTGCTCGACAGGGTCAAAGGTCGCGGAGCCAGGGATGTAATCTGAACTGACGGTGCCGCACAGCAAAATGCTCAGTGTCAAAACAATTCTGACGGAGTAGATTTTATCTGCATAAGTATAATGGACTGAGTTCATCTTACTGTGAAAGCATATGACTGTATGTCCACACATGTAACTTCATAGAACCACAAGTTATATGATTTATCCAGGTCTGACACACAGATACACACACATACACACGCACGTACACTCAAACACACATGCTCATGTTCACACACACATACCTGCACACACATATATACTCACACACATAAGCACACACACTCACATGCACACACTCGCACATACACACACACACACCCCCACACTATACGCACTCACACACACACACACACCCGTGCATTCTGGGACACAACACACCCCCCCACACACACACACACACACCCCCCACAGACGCCGAACCCCCCCTTTCCCGCCGGGCGGCGCGCTCACCCCGATCTTGCCCAGCTTGGCGGCCATCATGAGCGGGGACATGCCGTCGCTGTCGAGCACGTCCTCCAGGCTGCAGTCGGGGTGCAGCCGGGCGCACTTCACCAGCAGCAGGTCGTACATCTTGGTGACGAAGCGCGTGTTCTCGCGCGTGTTGTCGGCGATGTGCACCAGCGCGTGCAGCACCGTGTTGCCCCGCGAGTCCTGCCGCCGCAGGTCCGCCGCCTTGTGGCCGTTCTCCGTCAGGTAGTGCACCATGTCCGGCTGGTTGGTGCAGGCCGCCAGCGACAGCGGCAGCTCGCCTGGGTCGGAGACGAACGGACAGGGGTCACTCGGGCCTACTTACCCTGTCGCTCCGGCACACTTTAATAATAATAATAATAATAATAATAATAATAATAATCACTTTATTTATACAGCACTTTTCATGCAATGGTTTGCAGCCCAAAGTGCTTCACAGAAGAGCATTCGCAATTAAAAGAATTGGAAAATAGAAAAAAATAGGGCAATGGAAAATCATTTCATTCCAAACCTAACAAAGCAAACCTCAATCAACAGCTAGAACAGGGCTGCCCAACCCTGTTCCTGGTACAGTACAGTAGCTCTCCAGGAATAGGGTTGGTTACCTCTGAAGTAAAGGATAATAATGCATCTTATTATTCTCCCATTTTATGTACAAGGCTTTGTATAATTGTATTATTTTTATTGTATATATTTTCCATTGCCCTATTTTTTCTGTTTTCCACTGGTTACCACTGGTTTACTCTGAGGATGCTGTTAACTGATCCGAACATCACCACACATCCAACACCACCATTTTTCTACCTGTAGTGCTACATGCAGAAAATCAGCTCTTGCTCATGCAACTGCTACAGCTAATTAATTAGATGACCCAATAATGTAGTTCATTTGCTTTGCCGTAAAATCGGAATTATTCCTGTGTAGCTGAAACCCAGCTGGGAACGCTGAACCTCTATTTTATAAAGAGGTGAAGCTAATTATAATACACAAGCGGGGGTAGCTATAATGAGCGATCGCGCGCGCTCTGACGCTACGGTGCGGTAAACCGGAGGTGGTCTGGCACGGAGCCAGCCAGGCTAGTCCGAATCGAGGGCTCGCGCGAATGCGCTTCAACTGTCACTCTGGGGGCCGTTGGGACAAAAGAAGCCGTTGATCCAGTTTCCTTAGCCCCCCCGTTCTCCCCTCCGTGAAAGCCGCTTTAGACGGATATTTGAGAAAACGGTTCGTCCAAACCGCGGTGCTCCCGGCTATCCCTGTGACAGAGCGCGGAGGGAAGGCTGAGACTGAGCTGTTGCCACGGGTGACAGATTACTTCGCGCTGTCACCTCGCATAGAAACGCTCCTCTTCATCAATTTGCACGGGTCCTCGGTGTGTTTTTGCGTGATTACTAAATCATATTAGCTGTCAGCGCCGTCAGCTTCTCAATTCAATTGCACCACG
Organism: Anguilla rostrata; assembly: GCF_018555375.3. Taxonomy (NCBI): domain Eukaryota; kingdom Metazoa; phylum Chordata; class Actinopteri; order Anguilliformes; family Anguillidae; genus Anguilla; species Anguilla rostrata. The sequence goes on along the minus strand of NC_057942.1, from coordinate 3,777,433 downwards.
AAGCCTCCACAACAAATTACTCATACCCATAGTCATGTTGTGCAGCACAGGGATTTCGAGATCGACAGCAGCTGTAGCTTAACCCTAATATAAAATCATTACCGGAAAGTTAAGGATGTAAACATTAGGCTATAATGAAATCATCAGGCCAAAAGAAATGGGGAATTTTTTGGGGAAATGATAACGGCTATCCGGATTGTGCGTTCAGCGAAATGAGTTGTTTAAGAAGTGGGTGAATACACCTGAGGGCTGATGGCTTTAACGTCAGCAGCCCTGTCCACTGTGACAGACACAGGGCGTCCTCTCTCTCTGCGGTGGGGAGGAGATGAACTTTAACTCCGAACCGCTTGCATTATGGCCTCTTGACAGCAGAGGGCAGTGCAGACCCAGGAGGAGCACCAACGGCCTTTCAGCCACAGACCTCTATGTGTTCTGTGGCAGGAACTATGAGAGGTTTTATTTTGGTTTTTTTTTCCACATTAAAGACAGAGGCACCTTTCAGAAAATGGGCGTATGCACTTTCTTGTCCAGGTTCTAGTTCTTAAATCTATTTATAGAAATTCCTTTCTTATTCATTAATGGTAAATGGTAAATGGACTGCATTTATATAGCGCTTTTATCCAAAGCGCTTTACAATTGATGCCTCTCATTCGCCAGAGCAGTTAGGGGTTAGGTGTCTTGCTCAAGGACACTTCGACACGCCCAGGGCGGGGTTTGAACCGGCAACCCTCCGACTGCCAGACAATCGGTCTTACCTCCTGAGCTATATCGCCCCGCGATATATAAGCACTGAATTCAATTTGTTTCTACCTCAGTCTTCAGGTCTTCCTACTCATTACCTCCTACTGCCGATGTAGGGTTTGTTTTCCGGTTTTTTGGGTAGGAAATGACGCACATGTGGCACTTCAGGCGTCAGTACTCTCTCCTAACTACGCACAACAATGTTCAGAACTCTTACAGAGTACATAGGGTCTGTACTGGACTCACAGAGTCCAAATACATCTGTTAGAATTGAATTAACACTGGACATCTTACAGTGGTAGGATCTTGGCGTTCTGTACCCCTGTACAGAACAAACTGACATAGCAAGTCTTATACAGCTGTTCTGTATTTTATTTTGAAGCACACATCTTTTAAAGAGTAGCACTTAATTCCAAATGATTGGAGCCATATGGCTGTTTTTTTTTTTAATTGAGTCAACATAGAGTGACACTCATGAAGCTGCAAAATCGTAAAATAGTATTTTTTGTTAAAAATTACCTCATTACATCTGGAAAAAGAAGCACAACAAAAATATGAGAAATTATTAAAGACTAGGGAGTGGAAACCGTTCATTTTGAAGATCAGAGACCGGTGCGGTGAGACAACACTAGCCAACAGAACGGCAAAGGGCCTATAAATAGCCATGTGAACATGACTGTCGATACAGATGCAGCGGACCTCAATGGCGGCGTCACTGTGATATCCACTTTATTTGGCGGTTTGTGCAAATTTCCGCGTCGTGTGGGGCTGGCCAAACCGTCCGGGACCTCCGACCAAAACCCTCAGTCCACACGGTTTATTTGGGTGTTTGAGTGCCAGGTGGGTGGGGACGTATTCTCCAGGGGGGGCGGGCCCACACCCCCTAACCCACATGCAGAGGTTGCCAAGCAGAGCGGTGAATTGTGGGTGACCTGGGGAGAGGGAGAGGGAGAGAGAGAGCGGGTGGATCCGCTCACCGAAGTAGAAGTAGCCGCCCTCGTCTTTGGGCTGGAAGAAGCGCCCTCGAGCCTGAGCGTGAACGTCGGCCCCCTTCTCCACCAGGAGCTCCACGTAGTGCTTACAGCGCCTCTCTATGGCTATGTGCAGCGCTGTCTGACCTGCGGGGTGGTGGGGGGGGGGGGGGGGGGGGGTAGAGGAGAGGGAGAGAGGGAGAGGAGGGGCAGGGGAGAGGGGAGAGGGGGTAGAGAGAGGGGAAGAGGAGGAGGGAGAGAGGGAGAGGAGGAGGACAGCAACAAGGGGGTAGAAAGAAAGATGGAGGGAAAGAGATAGCGAGGCAGAGAGGAGGAGAGTGAAAAGAGGGAGAGAGAGAATATTTATTTAATGAAAAAAATCTGAAAAAAGAATCAATACTACATGTATAGTACGTGCATAATGCAAATACACATTTCAAATACACGCATTTTAAATTATACCCATCTCTGCCGATGGTGTCTTGTCACAGTGAAGGTAACAAGAACAACATCATTCAGACAGTGAGTATTATCGCCTTCTTTAAAAAAAAATAATAATAATAAAAAACGTCTCTCACCTAGGAGAGTTTTTTGTTTTGTGAATTTCAGCACCCCAGTCAACGCAGTTGCACTTAACAACCAAGCTTGGTGCCAAACATTTGTGTTCAAAACAAAGGTAACTCCACTAATGCCTCGTCAAAGCAGTTAAAATAAAATAAAATAAAAAACTGCTATTAAAGCATTTCCTGACACCATTAACAGAACAGGTGAAATATTGTCAGAACTTATTACTTTAATTTCTCCTTGTTCTTGCTGGAAAATTAGCATATTGGACTTTTTACGCTTTCCAGTCTAATATTCCCAGGATTGTCTTGGAAGAAAGGGAGAGTTAATAACTCGCATTATATATTTCTCCATTATTAATTATTAAGTGAATCTCATTATAAATTCAGTTCCAATTGCAGTTCAAATAAAATGCCTACCTATAGAAAAATTAAACTAAAATTTGAAGTCAAAGTAAAAAAACAATGTACGACAAAATACACCACTACTTAAATATACAATAAAATACATCACTAAATTGGGGGAAAAAAAGTTAATTTGGGTAGGAGAGGGTGTGGAGGTGGGGGTGCGGCAGGGGTAACAGTGGGAGTGGTTATCTCAACAAAAAAAACATTTCAGTCTCCAGCCTCTAAGTCCCAAAGTTGCCACCAGAAATGCATTAGGGCTGGGGTTGAAGTTGATATTGCCGCACATAGCGATATTTGAAAATGACAAGCAATGACACCATGTTTTTTTTTCCATCCATGTTTTTAAAATCCTTCGAACGCTGTCAAGCCCGATACGATACACATTAATAAACCTTTGACCCTTCCTGGAGTCTGGACGGCAGCCAACCCAAACACATTTATGTAAGCACTTTTCAGAGTGCTTATATTCATCAGCATGGTGTCTTGGCTGTTCCATACAGACCCCCGACCCAACTGTTCCTTTAACGGCTTGCATAGGAACGGATGTTGATGTTCTGAGATTGAACGCGTACTTGTGTACAGGTGCAAAGCAAACGAAACAAAACAAAAAAAAAGAGATGCGTGTGTCAGAAGGTAGTCACCGGGCCTGCCAGAAATAACAGAACGAGCGAACGCTCACCAAAATTCAAAGCCGAAAAATCTCCCGAGGCACTCTTCATACTCGGCCTACCCTGAGCCTGCTTCACACCGCTGGAATGGAGCAGGAATTCCCCGTCCTTAATCCGGTTTATTTAGGCGGAATCGTAAGGTTACCGTGTTACAAAGGCTCCCACAGAATAAAGAGATTAAGGGGGGCTGGGGGGAGAAAAAAATTCCTCCCCCCCCAAACAAAAAAGAGAATGAGACAACAAAACTCCCCCCAGCCTCAGTCATCGACTTCAAAAGAACGCTCAAAAAACAAGTTGCCTTGAAATATTGAGTATTCTAAACTGTTTTTTTTTTTCAGTGGGGCCACACATCCCAGCCTGTTGGAGAAGTGAGAGATGTGTAATTTTAATCAGAGGTATGTTGAGATTGGGAGGCGCCATTTTAACTTTTTTAACCACACGCTCAGAGGTGAACAGAAATGGAACACCGACCGTACTTGGCCATCCACTTTCGACAGGAACTGCATTTAATGTGGCTCTGTGTTTGTTTGTGAGCATAAAAATAGAAAAAAAAAACACTTTGACGGGTGGCTAAAAGTAGGTACTGGAGCAACTGGGTTAGGACTCCACAGGAAAGCCAAAAATAATTAAATCCGAGACATTAAATCCAAAAACCAGGCTAAGGAATGAAAAGCATGTTTGAATTGGTGTGTGTCAAATTTGCCGGTCTCATTTACAAATCATAAATAGAAGCAGCATTGAGTAATAAATTAAAAAATCCACGGTTCTGGGTGGTCAATTTTCCTCTTCCCTTGACTCTGTTGCATGTCAAGGTTAATGCCAAGTTACAGGCTTATGGGTGCCACTAGATAGACTACATAACTACTGATATTTAGCATGCCTTCTGGTGGTATCATCTGTGGAAGTTATTACATATATCTGAATATTATCATCTAAAATCAGCAGAACGTGGGTATGTCATTTGCAACACTTGCCAGGGCAAAGTGTAAGGTACTTCTGTCTCAAAAAAAAAAACTTTTTCTGATAACATAACAGTTACATAAGGCGGAAAAAAAAAAAAAAATTTCAATATCAGCACTCATATTACTGATAAAAGATCTGAAAATAACAGTTATTCGGAATGGCGAAAGAAGACAAAGTGAAATCATAATATTCCTGATGTCATCGCTGACAGTTGTCATAGCGGAGACTTAGCGAGTCGAATGGGGGTAATGTAAGATCTGTGGGGTCAATCTAGGCATTACGAATTTTAACGGACACCCCTGTCCGGTGGTGTTCTGAAGGAGCCAATGAGAAGGCTTCGGTCTGGGCGAGGTCAGCCTTGTTGGACTAACGGGGCGGCCACGGACCGGCAGGGGCGGGACACGCTCGGCTCGCCCCCCCCCCCCCACCGTTTCCAGGAAGGGCTCCGCCCACGGAAGAACAAATGAGGCTGACCTGCGGGGTGCGTTGCCTGGCAACAGGGGGTCAGGGGTCAGGGGTTAAAGGTTGGAACAGTGAGAATGCAGGAAACAGAGAGCCTCACCCCGGTAGTAGACGTCCCGGAAGGGCGTGTTGACGAACTCCCGCAGGTTGCCCGTCCGCTCGGCTACGTCGATCAGGAAGGGGATGGTGTCGTTCCGACCGCCGAACAGGTTGAGCAGCGCTTTGGGCAGGCAGGTCTTCCCCGTGGAGGGCTCTGGACGGAAGAGGGGAGGGAGCGAGGGAGGGGAGAGGAGAGGACATGGAGATAGAGAGAGGGAAGGATAGGGTTATTAACACAACACAACACAACATAATGACGAGAACTGGCCATTCAGCCCAACAATGCTCGCCATTTTTCCTGACTGAATTAGTGCTCTGATTACCTACAGACTAGATCGTTTCTAACAGCATATCAAGCCTGGTCTTGAAAATCCCCAGGGTTTCTGACTCTGCTACGTGACCTGGCAGGCTATTCCACACATTGACTACTCTCTGCGTGAAAAACTTCTTCCTAATATTGGTTAGCATAGTTAACTTGCGCTAGCACTTTGCTGATGCAGAATCTTCTCTCACTGGTCTGGGTATGCTGTGAGACAGGTCTGGAACTACAGCTCCCAGAAGGCACTTCAGTTTCTCCTATATTGAAGTTTGGTCTGATTATCCGCTAAGTGACTGTAACGTAATGAAAGTGCGCTGTGTGGAGTCTCTGGGTTTTGGCGAACAGTGAAATCTTCACCTCAAAATCCTTCTGCTCATTTATATCAAAATGTGAGAGCAAGCACGGAGAGCAGGAAGGCCTGGTTCTTGCGATTTGTGTTAAAGTGGTGAAGCTTTCTACTCTCTTTTCAGTCACTCTTCAGTGCGGACAGACAGTTTGCCGTGACTTCTGGCTGCTACTTGTCAGATGCGGTCAAAGCCCCCGTCACCAGAGGTCACAGGAAACGATCCCTGGGCCCCCACCCCTCCCCCCCCCCACCCCCTACTCACAATAGCTCTGAAATAGCTTCTCTTCCACAGGCCTCCCTCAAACAAAGCCCAAAATAACAGCCGCAAGGGAGAAATACTTTAGGTTAATGTTTTGGCGGGAAGGGGAGAGAGTTTAAACAACTGTCTGCGATTAACAAGCTCCCGTCCGCTGGCTTTCCGTAGAAGCGCCACACAGCGCTGAACGGACAGTGAGAAAACGGGTCCCCTAACCCAGCACGTTCTGCGACTTTGATGGTGTTGTTACTTGTGGACAAATAACATGTGGTCCGACCAAAGGTCCTCTCCAATTCGACCGTTCCTATAACAGTAGGCTGAGAACCCTGAATCCGCTTGTGGGGGGGATCTTCAGGCATTTGGCACCTAAGTGCACAAGGCGTGGTTTGAGAACTTTTGCCAGTATTCTTTAAGTATTCCGAGTAGGTACTTGATAGTATTCCTGCTCAGCCCAAGAGATGGGGGTTTCGGGGGAAGGCAATTTTAATTTCTCTCGTTTTGTAATTGTTTCATTGAATAATTTAAATTTTAGCGATGTCCCTTGCCATTAAAAAAAACGTAAAAATGGGTCCTTGCCCAAACATAATGTATTTAAATCTTGATGGCAGATCAGGCTCCCACTTCCTGCTGTAAATGACCCCGCCTCCTCCTCTTTCTGATTGGGCGCCTGACAGCACCAATCCCATGCAATGCTGCTCACAGAAGGCATCTCAATGCATGAAAGTCCTGCATGTGTAAAAACACACATATTGCACCTACTAACATAAATGTCTTATGTAGTGAATAAATAAACAGTGTTTTCCCTCAGATATGATTTATAAAAACAACTCGATTCAAAGCATTGTAGTTCAGGATTGGGCACGTTTCTAAGTGTCATTATCTTAAATCTTATTTATTTTTTTTATTTTATTTTGTACTGTTTGAATTGTATTTCCTGGAACCGCTCAGCCACAACACTCATGAAAAATAGATTTTAATCTCAATGGGACTGGTGAAACAAAGGATAAATAAATAAATTAATTAATAAATAAACACAACCAGGTTGCCGTCTTTCCTTCTGTTGGGATCTGACCTTTGAACTCCTCGTCCGTCAGCCTCTTGTCCGTGCCCAGGAGGTACTCGAGCAGGCCCTCCAGGGCCCGGGTGTCGGCCCGGGACACCGCGCTGAAGAGGATGGCGCGATTAAACACCTTCAGCACCTTCGGGGGGTCGGGGGTCACGCTCCTATCCGGCTCGACCTCCGTCTTACTGTGGGAGAGACCAAAAACGCGAGTCGGTTAGGAGAAGAGAGAGTCACTACTGATACCCATCGCCGGGCGAGCAGCTCAAGTTGCAATTCTTTCATCTTTTTTTTTTTTTTCATGTTTCTTCTTCCAGCGAGAACATTTCTTCTGCATACAGAACAGAGCCAGGTAATAGAAGTATTGGCAGTCTTGATGCCCAGAAAGAAAAGGTTTTTTTTTTTTTTTTTTTTTTTTTTCTTTCATCGGCTGGCTTTGAGTTCAACATCTTGAGCACCTGGTTCGAATAGCAAAGAAATTCCGGGGAGCTACCGGTCGGTTAATCGAAAAGTGTTTGGCAGCTGTGCGCGGTCTCTCAGTTCGTTGATGACATACCCACACAGCGGATGATCAGACACGTCACATTCCTGAAGGAAAATCCCGAGATTAATTAAACGAATTAATTTTTCACCAAATTAATTTTCAGATCAGAATAACTGAATTTCAGATTGGACTTTCCTGATCTTTCTTTAGGACCCAATACCTGGTGGAAAGATATGAAGTCTCGTTGCATACAGATGTTACAAAAAACATTTGCGTGTTACAAAAAAACGTAGTTCAGAGCACCTTGTTCTCGCACCCCCACCCCGCCCAGCTCAGCCCCAGCCCCGCCCCGCCCCGCCCCGCCGCGGCAGGCCCCTGTTGGCGAGGCATCGTGTGGCGGCACTGTTGACGCGAGCGGCCGTGCCAAAAACTACGAACCCGAACTTGCTCGCTCCCTCCGCCCTCCTCCACCCTCCTCCGCCCTCCTCCACCGTGCCGTAAACAGAGCTCTCTGTGTTCGGAGGGGGGGGGGACAGCACCGGAGTCGGCAACAGGGCGCGACTGAAACCTTACTTCACCGGCACCTCAGACGACAACGCAGCTCTCTGTGTCCCTCCCGAACACACCTACGCCAGCGTGGCTTTGGGTACGAACGCCCGGCCCGGCTGCGCAGCTGAGCAAGCACAGCGGCCCCACGACAAGAGCTTACTCAGAAAGGTAAGGGTCACCAAGAGACCACGGACACACACACAAATACGCACACAAGCACGAACACACACACACACACACACACAAACACACACACACGCACACGCACACACACACAAACACGCACACACATCAAAGATTTGAAGGCCAGAACCTTCTCATATTCGGCCGTCTACAACGTCTGTAAATAAAATAAACGCTGCATTAATCTACACAGTAAACACTTTAAAACAGCAGCAGTGCACATCCATGGCTGCTTAATTAGACTCAGATGAGCACCCCCCGCAGAGACATCCAGATGCAGATCCATGCGTGAATGAGCTCCACGGCACCAGCTTCAGACTCACCCCAGGGGTTGCCAGATGCCCGTCATTATCCCCTCCCATATTTTTATAAAAATCCCCCACCTTTAATTCACGCCTTACGCATTTCCAAAAGCTTTTCCCTAAGCCACCTTTTTTTAATTTTTTTTTTTATAAACGAGTAATTGACTCCAATACATTTTGTTCTTCCACTGAAGTGTACCAGAAGTTTGCTTCATACATTTTGAGTTTTTTTTTTTTTTTTTTTTAAATTACCCCACATTTGTGACCCAAAGCTCACCCCCGAGGCAGCATCTTCCTCTTGCGCTTCTGATTGGCCGGCTGGCGGTAGGTGCCGTAGTCGAAGAGCGAGTCCATGGGCGCCTTCTTGGGGCCGATCACCACGGGCGACTCGTAGCTGGAGGACTCCAGGTGGTCCGTCGAGTTCGACGGCCCCTTCTTGAAGGCCCCCTGGAACTTCATGCGGAGGTTCTGCCGGTTCTCCCCGGGCCTGGGGGGGGGCTGGGGGGCGGCGGTGGCGGCGGCGGCGGGCGGGGGCGTCTCCTCGCTCTCGAAGAGGTTGGCGAGCGAGGACAGCGGGAAGGAGGCGTCGTTCTCCGCCGGGACCTCGCCCCCCTCCCCGGCCACGCCGGTGGGGGGCTCGTCCGGCTCTGTCATGGTGAGACGGTACCGTCCCGGGATGCTCGAGGTGGAGGGAACCTGCAGGGGCGAGGGGTGAGGGGTGAGGGAGGGGGCACATGCAATCACCCAATCAGATTCCAAGAACACAACACAGCAGACAGTCCCCCTCCTGTTTCACGGATCACCTGAGATCAGACACCTGAACACACCTACGGGGCCATTTGAACGAGAAAATTTAACTCAACTAAACTAAATTAAGTTAAACTAAAATCTGCAATTACTGTAAGAGTCATTTATGATGGAACGGAACATGTCAGTCACTGGATACGATGCTATGGAACTGGTCAACGGACTCTTTGTGTTTTGATATGGCCCCATGTGACCACCCCTATGGGCAGAGTTATGGTCTACTGACCCTGTGGTGTGGCGTGCTAGCCAGCCGGACGTTTGGCTGTTGAACCCTCTGGATTTCTGTCCGTGACCACAGGGCATCAGACTGCCCAGACCTTTGGAGCGGTGGGATTTTTCCGAAATTTGTTTTAGACCAGGAAGTTTCTTTCAATTTTCTCAACGGCGTGACGGAAGTCTGCTTCATGATTGCAAGACTGCACTGCCCTCCAGCAACTCCTTGTTAAGCTTTGCTGTTGCACAAGGTTTGCTGTTGCATAAGGTTTAGTGCTAAGTCAATACTAACAGAGTTCACATTAGTCCAAGTGTACTTTTAATTGAACATCTTGCAGTGTAAGCACTCACTGCATTACAAAATTGGCAAAACATTTTTAATAGCCTATTTACGTTACGATTGCCAAAACAGTTTTGACGATTTTAAAACACGACATCAGCTTTATCCAAGCTGCAATCGAATGCTGTTGCTCTCTCTCTCTCTCTCTCTCTGTCTGTCTCTCTCTTCATCCAGACATACTTAGGACACAAGAAAACAGCTGGGTTTCCACAGACAGCGGCGCATCGTGAGACAGAGCACTAATGAACGCGATACTCATTTGGCCACGCTGTTTGCAAGAAGCCGTCGCTGACAGATGACTAGGTTTCACTCGGCGATGCCGCGTGCGTCGCCATCATCACGGTAACAAATTCCACTCATTAGCCTCGCAGTCCAATTTAGCGGGAAGAGACACTGACAGCTCCAGCTGATCCCCGCTATTTCCATCTTACTTCATTAACTCCGGAATGAAAACGCCGCCCGTTTCCCTGCGATCGAATTGAATAATCGACAAATACATTTTTTTTTTAAATCCAAAATTATTTGCGGTGAAAGCATTAGATTCACTCAGGAGAGGCTATTGGTGTCTGCTCAAAGTACGGGAAGAACTACATGTGCTGAAAAAAAAGGACCCAGTGTTACTCTACGAGTCAGACAGAGCTTCAAATCTCTTCCTGCTTCTCCAAAGTTATCTATTACTATCACAAACATTTTATCGCTATCCCCTAGCAGGACCCCTTTGGTGTCCCGGAGAACTACTAGCCCTGGTGGGCATTGTTCCCATCGTAATGAGGGCATACATTTTTACAAAAATACAGTCCAGTAAGCGCACACAAATCTGCATAGTTAAATAAACAGAAAGACACTATATTAGATTCATTATTCATTATTATTTCCCAGCATGCACACACGCCCACGCATATTTACATATTTGTATATTTGTTTGTCTTCTGTTGCCTATACATTGTGGATGTTCTTGTTAATAACCCGTATAATGTTGACAGGTTTTTGTCTTAAATGTATAAGCTGCTGCTCCACCTCAGTGCTTAAGATGCCAAACTGTAATGGATGCCTGGCATTATTTCATGACTAGGAAAAGCATAAAAAAGCATAAATATCAGCAATTGGTGACTCAACATGGCCTTATCGGTCACTTGAACAACCACACCTGTCCCAAAATAGATAAGACGCAGATACACAGCAATTTTGGGATATCAGGGACACTTGTACAAAAGGCATTATCTCTTTTTATTTATAAATGGCTTGATTCAGACAGGAGATTGCTGCCAGGGAACTGACTGCTTCCGATACTTATATTTAGGCCCGGCGTAGAGTACACATCTTCAGATACGCTTATCACCATTGTTACTCCATTTCCCTGTTTTTTTTTACTTTAGGGAAGTTTGCCCCTGTCCATGCACATTAATTTAAATGAAATGACAATTGTGCCCAATTTTACAGAACAAGGTCTTTCCAGCAAAAACAAAGACAGTTGCAGCTCTTTTGGCCGGCATGCAGTTCAAACCATTTGTTTTTAGCAGCTCCAGGTTTTTAAATTTTTTTAATTAACTTAAAAACTATTTGCAACCGACTAAATGCTGTAGTATCCCAGCAGGCAGCGGTACAGTCATTACCACTGTTGGGCCTGAGAAAAAATGCTCATTAACAAAGAATCCCAGCTAGTAGGCATGCAGTAGCCCACTAGCGTCACATCTGTCGGTCCGTTAGCATCTAGAAACGCGTCACCAAATTGTTCTATCAACGAGCCGTACTGGCAAGGCAGCCCACGTGAGAATCAGCTGTTAAGAGAATGCAAGATAGTTGATGAACGGTGTAATGCAGACCCAGGTCAAATACGCATTTGTTTTGGATTCAAATACTTTTTCTGTGCTCTATTGATCTTGCCTGGTGTGATTTTGGCCTGCCAATACGACCAGAAGTTTGGGGTTTGCACTGTTTGAAGGTATTTCATTGGTTCCAATACACCAGACAAGATCACCAAAGTGTGGAAAGGTATTTGAATCCAAAACAAATACGTATTTGACCCAGGTCTGGTGTACTGCCCATTTGCAAAAAACGCTGGCACTGTGGTTGTCCACGCAAGTTCAGTAGGTGCTTGCTGGTCTTTATCGAGGTTCCCGCCAACGTCGCTAGCTCCTATTATGATCACAGTTAGATTCCCTGGGCCTATGAATATCTTGTGCCACAGTCTGTTCTTCCAGAATGTTTTGCTCAGTTATCTTGAGCAGCCTCCCTCCACCCCCCACCACCATATTATACACAGCTCCTGTGATTTTAACAATAACACTTAAAGTTTAAAAACACAATACCCCAGCATTCCACCTCCACCAGATTTACAATATACCCTCTCTCTGTAGATGTTTGGCATTCCTTGAATACTTTTATTCTACGGCACAATACGTTCAGCGGCTGGCTTCATTTTATTACCAACATAACTCTCATACATCTTCGGTTACGGGCCTTGCTTATAATCAGGAAAGCCAGTTACATAAGAAAGTGTATTTGGCTGAGTTCCTTCCGTATACTTTTACTGCAGTCGTTCAATGTAAATGGGATACAGGCGTCACCGTTATCTACCTGCTCATCGATACCGATGGCAGAATTAATTTCTCACTGGTGAACATTCAATCTCCGGCATCTGAGCGCCACGGCAACACAAGACTTTGGGCAGAAAGCGGCACCATCCTGTCACAGGGGAAAAAACAAACAAATAAATCCTGCTTATTTATCCAGAAACTCTGTGGTGTTGCAGGAAGTGAGTGCGAGAGGGAATGATGTGTCTCAGCTGGAGGAGTCCCACGTTCAGGTTTTGGGTTTGGACTTTTTTTTAGCCACTGGAGTCAACCACACAGGATTCGGTGCGACGCTGGGCATCGTCCCCAGCCCATACTGTACACACAGTGTCTGCGGAGAACAGAGCGATAATTCACCAGCGTGGCGTGAGGTCACGGTACAAGAGCCCCCCCCCACTTCCCACAACCGTTTCCTGCTGGGGCCCCCCATTCCAGACGCCCGTCTGCACAGAGAAGCATACGCCCCAAGTTCTCACACCGCTGGCCTGTTTTGTTTATCATGGGGGGGGGGTGGCGGGGGGGCAGGGGGTGGGGTGGGTCCAGTGAGAAGATCATGAGCTGGAGTCAGCCGAAGTGGAATACAAACAAAGTCACCGGGTGTGGGCGGCAGGGGGGTGGGGGGGGGAGACTGGCCAGGGGAAACGGACTCTCTTCCCGAGAGAGAGAAGGGCTTCTTTACAGTCTCAGCAGAAACAAAAAAAACCAGGGGCTTAATTTTCTCAGGCAATCAAAACACGACGTGTGAGTCATCCCAGAGGTGTCCGGGAAAGCAGGTTTTTCGTCGAACGGAGACAGCGGACAAGCGACAAACGGCCTCGGCCGCGATAATACCGCCAGCTAACAATCATCGCCGTCACCACCAATTCCTCGTCTGAGACTTTCTGACACTGAAGACAAACGAAACAAAAGGTTTGGATAAGATATGACTGGGAAAGAATAAGATTGTGTATGTGTATATACTCCCCCACCCCACCCACCCCCTTACAAAGATATACAGTACCAAGACTTCCTCTCTTGGAACACTGCAGCTCTGACACAACACAGGATCTCCCGAGAGCACCGTGTGTGCACACGGGATTGTGGGATACGGAAGTCATCCACATAAGTCTCGCTGTTTTAGAAGCCGCCGTTCTGACAAGTCAAAACCTGTCGTAAAGTTTTTACCGCCAGCCCGCCAGACTCGCCAGTTCACTGTTCAACCGTAGAAAAGGGCCGTGTTGTTCTTGTGTACCAAGTCCTGTGCCTTACGATACAGGCCTTGAGATAGCGCTCATATATTTAACTGATTTCCCTTTTATTTCACTTGCAGGTCTAACATGCGGATCTCGATCATGCCACACAAATATGGGAAAATAAAAACAGTAAAAGCGACCGACGATAAAGTTACATTCATGGAGACTTCATGTTTTGCCTATCATTCTCAAACTTTGACCTCATGATTGTTGCTATCTTATGTATTTTGCAGTTTTTCCACTGAAACAGATTTATTTTTTGTCATAAATGTGTTCAAACACAAATTCATTCACTTCACTGTGGTTCTTGAATAAACATGATTTCACATCTATCTGAATCACAAAATGACATTCGAATTTGTTTAAACATTTTTTCACTTATTAGACATAAGACAATCCGATTGAGCTGAATAAAAATAACCCAAGATTTCTCTTTAACACGGTAAACAAACGAACAAACTAAAATTAAATCTCCGGAATCTGCAAGTCACACTCTCAATTACAGCAGTAATGGTTTCACAACCTTTATTTAATGAGAAATTAGAGACTATCAGAGGCCGGATCTGCCAGACGTCTTCTTCTCCGAGCATCACTTTTCCGAAAAGCCTGTGAAATGGGGCGACATAGCTCAGGAGGTAAGACCGATTGTCTGGCAGTCGGAGGGTTGCCGGTTCAAACCCCACCCTGGGCGTGTCAAAGTGTCCTTGAGCAAGACACCTAACCCCTAACTGCTCTGGCGAATGAGAGGCATCAATTGTAAAGCGCTTTGGATAAAAGCGCTATATAAATGCAGTCCATTTACCATTTACCAAAAGGCCGGCAATGAGATACTGCAGAATAAAGCTTCCGATTGAAACGCTACACTGTTTAATTCCTACTGGAGCAGATGAGCTGACCAAACTGGTTATACTTTCAATACCAGCTACATGCCCGCTTGATCCAACGCCAACAGCAATGGTTAAAGAAAACTTCCGCCTCTGCTGGGCCAACACAAACTTAAAATCATTAAGACATCCCAGTGAACAGGATGCGGGTTGCAGTTCCTGAAGATGGCTGCTATTAGACCAATATTTATAAGATAGGATATGATGAGGTACAATTTATTAAACCCCCGTGGGGTAATCTGTCCTCTGCTTTTAACCTGTCCTATTTGCTTAGGAGCAGTAGGCAGCTACAGTGCACAGCGCCCGGGGACTGACTCCAGTTCTGAGGCCAGTGCCTTAGTCGAGGGCAATGGCAGGAGTGCACCTAACCTGACATAATGGTAAATGGTAAATGGACTGCATTTATATAGCGCTTTTATCCAAAGCGCTTTACAATTGATGCCTCTCATTCGCCAGAGCAGCTATGGGTTAGGGGTTAGGTGTCTTGCTCAAGGACACTTCGACATGCCCAGGGCGGGGTTTGAACCGGCAACCCTCCGACTGCCAGACAATCGGTCTTACCTCCTGAGCTATGTTGCCCCATCATGCATGTCTTTGGGTGTGGGAGGAGAATGTAGTTCCCGGAGGAAACCCACGCGAACACGGGGAGAACATGCAAGCCCCACACAGAGAAGATCCGGTTGGCTGGGACTCAAACCCGTAACCTCCTTCTTGTGCTAACAGTGATAACCACTGTGCCACCTTGCCACCCAAACCTCATCCTAAGAAACCTCATCGGTAACAAATCTCATCTCGAGCCCTGATGATCTAATAAAAACTACAGACCTTTCCTCAAAAGTCTGTTTCCTCTCTAAGATACTAGAGACAGCTGTTGTTACGCAACTCAGAGCGAACAATATCCTTGAAACTTTCCAGGGAGGATTTAGGTCTAACCACAGTTCTGAAACCGCACTTGTCAAGGCATGATTTACTACTGCCATCACACTGCAATTCTTTATCTACACAAGTGCTTCTTGGCCTAAGTACAGCTTTTGACCATGAGATAATGAGATTCTATTGGACAGATTCCGGAATTATGTTGGACTTCTCGGACAGGCACTCTCTTTGTTTAAATTATATGTGGCCGGACCCAATATATTCAAATGAATTAAGAATTAAAGAAGAAGGTTAAGTACAGGGCTGACTTCAAGGCTTTTGCTTATAACTTTCAAAGTGTTCCATGGACTAGCACAAATATAGTTATCAGACATGCTTCAACCTCACAAGCTCATTCTCAAGATGCAGGTTATCTAGTAGTCCCAAGAATTTGACAGGTGTCTGTGTAAAAACAGCAAAATACTTAAGACTAAAGTATTTTGTCCAAAAGGTTAAAAAAAAAGGGAAAAATGTAAAATATGTAATTTTATTATTCAGATGGATATGTTTCTGACGGTTATTCTGCAGTTGGGAAGCTCTGTAAGAAGCGACTCTACCACCTGTTAAATTTTTGGAAATTCTTGATTGACAGCGTCCCTCAAAAATATAATAACATGGGATTCATACTTTTATTATTTGTCAGTTATTGAAACTGACATCAACAGAATATTCTATTTTAACGCGGCCCAAAATCCCTGGCGGCGGCCCCTGTGCGCGTGGGTCCGTTAAGAGTCAGCCTGTGACATCTCTATTAGACAGCTTCTTTTCCTTCTCATCTTTCTCAGGATGGTAGATTGGCATGGTTCTGCATCTATTAGTCACATGATCAAAACACAACTTTAAACTGGATTTTACGTAAAGTGTCCCATATATTTCCCATCGGCTTGTATGGCGCCACGTGATTTCCAGAGTTGTTTTATTTATATTTATTTTTTTGTCTTCCAAATACATACAAACTCAAGAAAACTATTAAATGACAATAAAGAGTATGTTCTTACTCCTTGACCACACTGAAATCCACTCAATTGTTCACCTTTTTTACTTAAACTTCACTGAGAAATAGCACAGTTAACCAAGCCCCAGTTCCTGTTTCAGAACATTGTGTTTTTGTAACAAAACTCTTTTCACCTCTTGAAAGCAGTGGAAACATTTAAGGCTGAAAATAACTACGAAGAAAGACATAATCTCTTCAAAGTAAATCTGTTTGAGTTTGTCAGGTTCTGAATAATTGCATTTTCAATAGGAAAAAATTACGCAACTCAGACCAAATCGCACCCAAAAAGAAACGCGTCTGCCTACCTTGGGCGTCAATAAATTATTTGTGCAGATGCCAACTCGAATGTCGTTACCTGACTTGAACTTCACGGTGACAAAGACAAGACTTCAAAACAATCTGTTCGTAGGTTATATGTTTTCCTTAGTGTTCACTCAGGGGGAAATCCTTGTCTTCTGTGTTTCACGTAAGTTATCCTTTCTCCCAGTTTTCGTCTACACTTCGCGCGTCAGTGCTTAGTTCCCCCCCTCCTAGAAAACAAACTGCACTCTTTGTACCAATGCAGGTACGCTTTTCAAGACTTTACATGTTTAGCTTTGTGTGTGTTCACCGCCCCCGTGACATCCCGATACTTTCGGCCGGGGAATGGGTGGGGACACAGACCAACGCGGTAATTGACCGACACCGTCACGTTCTGCTTACGTTAAACGAACACCGGGTACCGCCTAAGGAACCGCAATTCAATACCTCATTTTCTCATTGAATGAACAGACGTAAATTGGGTTGCCCAGACTGTATACACCAAATGGGGATTTGTACCCCGCTAGTCCCGATATGTAATGAAACTTGCCGTGGAAAACGTTTTTGAGCATTTTGCAGTTCACGTCAGAGTTGGTATACATAAGTACGAAGAGGGAACAGCAAGCTCTTGACGTGGTCTAATGTAAAACATAGCGGGTTTATATTAACTGTATATTATATCAAGTTATTTTCAGTTATTTATACTTCCTTTAGTGATCATCGTCGTGTATGACCTTTTTGAAACCAATATACAAAGCAATTCATGAGTGTATTGAACTGCACATGAGTGTGCATGAGTGTGTATTGAACCGCACAGGTCTTTAGAGTAAAACCTTAGAGAACATCGCCCTCTAGTGGCTAGCTGGAATACTGTAACTAAAACGTTTGGGCACTGCATTGTGAACAATGGAGAGATGCTATTAAGATACTTGTCCCTTTTTGTACTGCCATCTGTAAAGCCACAGAAGAGGCAATTATGAAACATTAATAGGCTACTTTACATATATAAATCCATATATTTTTATTGATCAGATAATGAGGTTAACGACATACAAATATATGAATATAGAGTATTTTTTTAAATAGTTATTCCCAATCTGTTAACATTTCACAAATAAAGTGACTATTGGAGTTGCAAGCGTGCACCTCCCCTTCCCATTACATTTTTTGACTGATATTCTGGCATTGAAAATGCATTCACATACAAACATGTACATAACACACACACACCACATTGCTATCTATGCTCCATTACATCACATGGCTTTGATTAGTTCATAAACATGAACAACACAGTCAAGTAGCCCTTTTGTTGTTTGCTTGTTTTATTCATAAAACATTAGAATAAGCATGTTTAAGATTCATGTTCACCAAAATCAACCCCAATAAGCTCATGGTCATATTCATAATAAATGTGTGGACAATTAATAAATTAAGAAATATTACAATTGTTCATTAATTATTTGAGATCGACAGGAAGGGATGAGACAAAGTTCAAAAATAATCAGGCAAAGTAAGAAACAGAAGCAAATATCAGTATAACAAACGCACCCAGAACCCAGCCACACTCAGTGCATTGAAGTAGGTAGTAAAAGCTGAACTATTCGATTAATTTAATTTAGCTACACGTCCAGCTTACAGGCAAACGCACACAACAGAATGCTGCAAGAAAACTCCCATGAGCCACCCTGATAAGGTACATGGTACACCTGCGTAACAGGCAAGGCATGTGGTGGCATTTTTATTTTTCGTGTTGCTGCTATACGTGTGTATTCCAGAACATTCGGCATTCCTCATATTACTGGAATAATTTGATTCCCAAACATTTAGCCACCTTAAAAATACACTTATTGGAAGAGAAGAAAAAAATAAAAATACAGATGATTTTTGTCCATACAGTGGATATACAGTAGCCCTGCATAATTCAGCCAGAGGTAAAATCTTACATTCAACACTAAACATATTATTTATCATTATTATTATTGTAACTGTTCAAGAGGTGAACGTCATGTAAACTCTCCACTGGTGTATGAAGAAGGCATAAATCTGCACTTTGGTGTCGGAGGCAAAAGGCATTGTGAGCATCACCTGCAGAGGGGGCACTGAAAATATTTACCTGAAATTACCTGAAAATAAGAGATCAGGTTTGCAGGACCATTTATTTTATCATTTTGAAGGTGATTTGAAATCTTCAGCGAGGGAAAATAAAATTCATAACTGTGGTTAAAAAAAGCTGATCACATTTTTTTTGAAAGAGGCTGAAATCTTGTGGTCCCACTAACACTAAGTCTTTGTATCCAGGCTAAGAATTAAGCCAAATAAATATCTCATGGAAAAAATATATATCATCAGGAGTCCATTTCACATAATCCATTCATTTCCTGAAATCCTGAACGAACACAAACGATTATTAACATCGCTTTAAAATGTGGATTTGAGTTGATGGCAAAAGCACCAAAGTCCACCAATCCCACCTTTTTTAGCTGAACTTTCCCAAAACATCTTTTCTTTAAAAAAAAAAATTAGGATTGAAGGCAGGTCAAACACAAAGCACTGTGCATAATTAAGAGAGGAATGGCGGTCCTTCCACTGACTGCAAGTACGTGACAGTATTTTGTAAAAGACAGTAAATACAACGTAGTACCACTTCAGTACTTTGCATGATTTAACCTCACCGAACATCGTAAGAGTCTGACCATTTACCCATTTGGACGTCAGTATAATTTCACAAATCATAAGACAACTGAAACATTTCAGTCATATTATATCCACCAGACCTGGGTCAAATACGTATTTGTTTAGGATTCAATTACTTTTCTGTGCTCTATTGCTCTTGCCTGGTGTAACTGAGCCTGCCAATATGACCAGAAGGCGAGGTTTGCACTTCTTGAGAGCAGTTCATTGGTTCCAATGCACCAGACAAGATCAGTAAAGTGTGGAGAAGTATTTGAATCCAAAACAAATACGTATTGGACCCAGGTCTGTCACATACAGTATATATAGCAAGTCCATAAGGTATATTGATATTCCTCAATCAGTCAGAAATAGACACACCTTCCGAAACAAAACGCAGTTGATCTGAATACAGTATTTTTGCAAGTGTGTGAAAGTAGCTTCAAGTAAGTTTCTGGTCAGCGTGCTGGGGTTTAAATTAACGGTCACAGAGCTTAAGGAACTAATAAATAAAACATTGCTGATGGCAAAACCGGTTTAACAAGCTCTTGAACTGGGGGGGGGGCGGGGGGCGCTGGCTGGCAGGCATTAAGTTACAGTTTGGTGTTCAAATACTTTGGTTTTGGTTTTCCTAAAAAACAGCCTCAAAAAAGGCTGGTTGGTGTTAATAAGGTTTTTTTTTTTTTTTTAATGGATGAATATTCCCAGTTGCCGCGTCTTCCAGCCATATCAGGTTAAAATATAAAATATAATATATAATATAAAAAAGCACTGGGCTGGGGGCCTACAGCGCGGATGTGGGGGGGCAGCAGTGTAGTATAATGAGTAAGGAACTGGTCTTGTAACCTGCAGGTCACAGGTTCGATTCCCGGGTAGGACACTGCCGTTGTACCCTTGAGCCGAGGTACTTAACCTGCATTGCTTCAGTACATATCCAGCTGTATAAACGGATGTAACGTAACTGCGATGTAGAATGTTGTGTGAGGCTAAATGCCTGCAATGTAATGTAATGCCTGTAATGTAATGTAATGCCTGTAATGTAATGTAATGTAGTGTCTGTAATGTAATGTAATGTAATGCCTGTAATGTAATGTACTGTAATGCCTGTAATGTAATGTAATGTAATGCCTGTAATGTAATGTAATGTAATGTATGTAATGTAATGTAATGTAATGCCTGTAATGTAATGTAATGCCTGTAATGTAATGTAATGTAATGTAATGCCTGTAATGTAATGTAATGCCTGTAATGTAATGTGTGCGTCAGTGAGGACAGCCTACAGTAGGCCATGTGCAGCCACAGCGCATTGAGGACACCTACCCGCCTCTTCAGAAGATTTCGAGCCAAAGGCACTCCAGTAAAAAAGTTAAAGAGGAACACAGAGGGGTGTGGCCATCTGTTCGGCTGAACCAGGTCACGAACCGCGCCCACGAAAGTGCAAAAAGGCACACAGCCCGAGGCAAGCCGCAGGACGAAAGATAAAAGCAAACGGGGCGGGGCGGGGCGGGGCGGGGCGGGGCGGGGCGGGGCGGGGGCTAAAGGCTTTGGTCAGACAGTGAAACAGGTCGTGAGGACCGGGGCGGGGCGGGACAGGGCGGGGCGGGTGGGGTCACACTTTGTAGTCCAGCTCAGCGTTCATTTTGTTGTACATCTCGTAGATGGCGTCCACCGTGACCGTGTAATTGACCAGGAACTGCCGGACCTTCTCCAAGCAGTCCTCCTCCTTCACCTCCCGCCCCTTGGCCAGAGCCTTGATAAAGTCCGACCGGTAGGGGGCCGCGTACAGCGCCGCCTGCAGGACAGAGAGAGCAGGTGCATGCGTTTCTTTCAAAACATGTTTCTTGACAAAAAAAACTACAAAAAAAACAAGAACAAAGCAAACGAACGCAAAATTACACAGCTAGCCATCCATCAACGTTCTAACACACGCGTGTTACCTTGAAGAGCTGCTGGACCAGCCACCCGTGGTACTTCTTCAGCGCCAGCTCGTACGCCTTGGTGATGTTGACGCGGATGAGATTGGGGTTGCTGTCGTCCCTCTCGCCGTCCACGAGGCTCTGCAGCAGGACCTGGATGAACCGGAGACCCCTGGTGGACAGAAGAGGGCAGCGGCGGGCGGTCAGGTCAGGCCCACAGCCACCCACGCAAAGCATCATGGGAAATGTAGTCCCACGCCAGCCTGCCCCACCTTTTGAGCCACATAAGCGCCAGGGTGGCTCCTACTTTGGGCCAATCAGAGCCGTACATCTCCTTCTCCGCCTCCAGGATCTGCTGCAGGGTCTTAAACCTGGACGGGTTACTGTCGTACACTGCTTTGATTTTCTGAAGAGAAAGACAGATTTTTTTTTTTTCCCAATTTTTTTTTTCTCTCTCAGAAATGGACATCACTAAACAAAAAAAATCTAAATCGCATACATTTATATGGCAGATTTACAAAGAATTTGTCACAGTACACTTCACAAAGCAAGCCACTAATGATTACCCACTCAATTTTCTGTCCATCATGTCTAAATGGCACTTTGTACAGCGTGTTGTCAAAAAACGAAATTATCAGCAGTTTATCTTTCTACTGCCTTGACACAAACCATCTCAAAAAGGGTTGAGAAATTAAGGTACCTACGTATCTGAAAACAAAGTCCAATGACAGATTTTAACCGCACGTACCAAGGACCTCCAGGGCAAATAAATCCATAGGTTACCGATGTCCAATCAAAGTGTTTCCCTGAGTTTTACTCTCTCACAGAACAGCCCTAGGTGACTTGCAGTATTAGTTTCAGACAGAGGGGGGGGGGCTTACCGTGATGTTTCCAGCAATGTCCGCTTTGACCGGAGCGAAGACCGTGGAGCCCAGCAGTCTGTGGGGGGGGGGGGGGTGGCAGGGGCAAGAGAATCAGAGGTACTGCAGTGGCGGGATCACCAAAATCACAACACAAAAAACATGGGTCTGAATAAACATGGGTCTGGGTAATGTACATGGCAACACAAACAACACAGGGCCAAATTTGCTAAATTAGCTTCAGCACATACAAAACTAATAACACATCCCGTGATTGGTGCAAAATAAATACCATGACCAATCATTGGGCATGGTACTGGTTTTTGCATGTGCTAAAACGCACATGCTAGAGGGTCTTAGTGTATATCTTAGTATAGGCCCATAGTGTATAGGGCTACATAATGGTTAGAGCAGACAGCACTTGACATGATTTACATCTTTACTTTTGTACCAAGGTTTCTTTGAGCCTTTAGTGCCATTTAAAATAGTGCACCCCCCCTCCACCACCCCCACCCCCCCCATCCCTTCCCACCGCACCCAGTCTCTCCTAAAACAGCTGATCAATAATTCAGGCCGTCCGAGAGAGTCGGACAGATTTCTGAAAGCGGCTCTCACAGCCTCATCCATTTTTCAGCGGCCTCTCCAGGTGCGGCATTCAGCCGGAGCAGCACCGTAAAACACCGGACCGGCACCGCGCCACCCCCCCCCCCCCCCCAAACCCGCCCCCCACTGCACCCCCCGGCTGCTTCAGGGTCCACGGGTCCCATTCATAGCCCGGCTGAGGGAATAACATCAATGAGATTGCCTCAGTTCTGCGTTCGGTCCCAAAACATAATAGCATTCTAAAGACCACAGACGGAACTGCATTGTCGGGTCATTTATTTTGTGGAATACAATGTTTTTAAAAATAAAAAATAAAAAAACGAATCCAAAGCGGCGACATAAATTGTGATTATCTGAACACAATTTGAGGCCGACACATTACCTCCAGTGTCAGTAGCCTATAGGCACGTTATATTCGAGGTACTTCAATAAGGGAATTACTCCAACCCTGGGTACATTTGTCTAGGCCAGTGCAGCTTGGGATAGTGGAGGACTGGATACCTGCAGTATACCGAGACGGCCACTAGGGGGAGCGTGTGTTGACAGCCCTCAGCGCCCCCGGTCGACTACAGTATCTCGTTCATGACAGACTGTGAGACATTGTGTCGCTCGCCCAGGGCATCTCTGGTTACAGAGAATTCCTCCACCGCCCCCCCCCCCCGCACCCCAGCCCCCCCAGCCCTCCCTATAGCGACTTTTCCTGAATGTGCTCATTATCTGACGCCGTTGCCTCTCTCTGTTCAGCCCTGCCGCACAATGCAGGCCCTGTTTCTGCTGTCTCGTTTCGGTTTGCATTTTGCCACTAGCTTTGTATGCATTGCAGTGACGTTGGCGCCCCCTCCCCCCCCCCCCCACCCCCCCACCCACCCACCCCAAGGCCCTGCACTGAGGGCACCGTTCAGACCATCGGGCTCACTACCCACTGCCAGCGATTTCACACAACAAAACAAAGAACATCAGCATCTGACTAAATGATTACTTTACTGCACCAATGACCAATATAGTCTACATTTGTACTAATATACTGATATTTATGGGCAACTTTCTGTTCCCTTGAATACAAGGTCGTCACCAAATTATTTTCCATGCTTTTGAATGAAGGGTGCACACCACATAAATGAACCATAGCGTCCAACGTTACGCTTTTTAATGTGCTCAAATAAATCTACTCATTTCACGAAACAAAAAGGCCAGCACACACACACACACACACACACACACAAAAATGTATTTGATTTGCATTGAGAGATGGGCGGGTAAAGTTTCCGGCATTGTTGAACGGTAAAAGGGAGGCAGATTGGTGATTAGCAGGCTCAACACAAAACAATGAGATGGAAAGAAAGCCAGCCAACATCCACAACCGAGACCTGGAACTCTTTGGGTGTTTCAGATTCGCAAATTCAATAGGAAAAGGTTTCGCATACGAATCGCACAATGACACATCACAATGATATCCGGGCACGCTGTACCCCCTTCTGAATGGGCAGGGCAACTCAACACCGGCCTAATCAATTTCTCGTCCTAAATTCAGGACAGGAGATTAAATTATGTATGCAAAAAGGTTTGTTACTCGCTTTGCAAAGAAACGCGATCCAAAAAGATAATCCCTCATGACATATAATTGCTCGAGCTGGAAGGAAGTGTTTTAATAGATGGCGTATCGCGTTGCGCAACTTTCTCAGGCAAGCGTTTGGGGGATGGGGGGGTGGGGGGGGGTAACAGTCCCAAACGCCAGAGATCAGTAGAAATCAGTTTCAAGATGAGAAACCGGTTTGGGAAATTTAGTGAGATTCTGGAAATGGGTCTCATTCTTCTACAGAGGCTGCACTCCAGCTGAAAGCAAAACAGAAAGATTGCCCCGTGCCCAAACATAGCAGGCGGCTGAAAATTAATTTTCATAAAATATTATTTTCACATTAGCGCCAACGACCAGACAACAAGGTCTAGGACGTCAGTACGCAGTTCCAAACACGCCAGCCCCCTCCCTCCCTCCCCTCCCTCCCCTCCCCCCCCTCCCTCCACACAGCCAAGCGTGCTACAGCCTCAGGCAACCGGCTTGGACTTCTTCAGCCGCAGTGTGTCCCAAAGACACCCCCATTCACCGGTGTTTCCATCGCCCCTCCTTTTGTCCTACGGAACCATGGCAACGGAAACACCGCAAACAGTAGCTTCGGGGGCTACACACGCGTTCAGCAGCCCCTCACAGGTAGGCTACACCAAACGCACAGGTGTGTTAAATAGGCCGGTCAGGTATGGTGTAAAAACAAGAACATCGAACCGCGCCACCCAAGTCAAACGCCGACTATAAACGTCCGTGAATCAGCCTCTGTGTAGCCGACACATTTGGCATATCACTGTAAAAGCATCCTTGGGGATGCCACGCCTACAGGCCGTCTCTGTCCAAACACATACACCCTTGGAGTTTTACAAGGTTTTATTTTGCCAGCTGTAAGCAGAGCAGGGAAAGAGCAGGGAATTTGATAAAATGCAGACTAACCCACTGTCTTTTTTCTTTTTTTTTCTTTCCTCAAACAAAAATCAGTCGGATTCATTAGCAGGTTATATTCCACTCTTGTATGCCTCAGCTGCAAGTGTAACATACACATACATTTCAATCTTTAATACCATAATATATGGGAAATTAGTGATTTGGGCAGAAAGACTACACTGTATATCTAACACAAATATAAAAGAAAATGTGGCAGAACAGGCTTTTGAACCCAAGCACAATCATAATGTCCTCGTTAATAATATGGCAACAGATATCTATAGACAGTATATATAGAGTGGGAGGGACCTCTTGCATAAATAAAAGTATAAAGTATAGGCTACAGAAATTCAAATTACAAATATACAAAAGACTATATTTTGTAAGGATGAGACAGGCCATAACTAGGCTTTGTTTGTGTGTCGGTTCATTTAATAACAATTATTTTAATCCCAAACATTGATCCCACGCAAGATAACTGATAGCGAGTAAAAAGTCACACGCTTTATCTGTCGTGTTTGTGAAGGGATCAGGATGGTTTGCTTACTAAACAAGTTGCCGAATGCCCACCCTTACCGGTTATAGTAAACACAGGAGACGTATTGAGAGAAGCTGTTGCCAACACGACTATCACAAACACATTGTAGCTATAAACCTCATCACCAGTAAGGGCTAATTAATAATCCTTTACATCCCAGCACTAAAAGAATTGCCTTCATAGTTCATACCAATGCGCTAGCTACCAAAATAAAATGTATAGACTAATTAATTAGTGATTAATTGGGTATTATATCGAAAGGGGAAAAAACTGAGTGCTTGCGAATAGGATCTTAGAAATTACATGTTTGATTACTACTGCTGGATAGCTACACGATAAAGAGTATTCAAAGTAAACTTGTAATCCATTCTCAAATACAATCCCTGTTTTACAGTTCGCTTGTGTTAGCTACTTAGATTAACTGTTGCAGTTAGTTATCAAATCCGTTGCGAACTCGACCCAACAAAATGCATGGAATGAACTCGGCTAGTCAACTACTTGACTGTAGGTAACTGATTTAGTTAGCTAACTAACTTAGCCATTTTGCTCCACGTAAACGTACACGTTAGACTGATAGCTGTATTTTCAACAATAATTCAGCGAACACTAGTCATTCCTCAATACACGAGTCTCCGTTAACTTAAAGCGGCATGAACTCGCTCGACGAGCTAGTACGGCTCGGTGAGACTGCAGGTTAGCTACCTGGCTGAGCGAGTGAAAACTTACCAAAGAATGGCGGAAGGTACGACACCGACTCCAGAAAGGGCCTGGTCTCCACTTGCTTATCGGCGGGGAGCTGTCTGAATTGGTGCTCCATGAGAAGCGCCATTGTTTAAAGAATCCGGAGAAGGACGCCCCAACTACCGTTAAAATCTAGCGAGCTCACTTCTTAAAATATAGCCAGCTAAAGATTTGGAGAGAACCCGGAACTGCTCAAGTCAGACTCTCCAACTCACCCAATGCAAATCTACTGATGTTCGACAAACACTGACAGTCCTAAAGGCCACACACGGACTGGTCATTTTCAACAGGTGGGCAAAACGTAACCAATCCAGAACAAGTGGGAGGGACGAAGCCCGCCCAGACGTGAAAAAAACGAAGAGTGCGCCCCGCTTCAGAGATTTGCTGTACGGGTTGGTCACATAGAAAATTTGTGGTTCATGCAGATATTATCTATTGTAACGCAACGAACTACTTAATTTTCTAGCATTGGCATTTAAGTTGCGTGGCCGAAGCTTTGCATTTGACAGGTTAATATTTAATGGCAGTAACATGCTGTTTGGAGCGCTTTTTCCATTAATTTCCACACGGGAACGTCAACCCCAGTGTGTTCAAACAACTATAAATAATAATGTGTTGCTAGTTAACAGTCGGACTTGCACAGACGACGATATAATCAATGAACTGCACGAGAAACTGTAGGTTCTTTATTTGGAAGTTGTGTGACCGTTTAGGTTCATAGCTGTTTCTTGCTCACTGTGCCCTGTCACTGACATTACCCGCAAACAGCGAGACATTCGGGCTACAATTAGAGAAGACTATCTAGCCCACATTAAACATTTAACTCTACGTGATGAATAATTTAATGGCGGACAGTCGAATACACCCATTTAGATGAAGTGTCACTGCTTTGCACCTTCAGTCAAAACTGTCTGTTCTGCGCACCCAAGCGGAATAAAATACAGGTACGAGCAGGTTCTCAGGTGGAGTGCAAATGTCATGTCTGTGCAGCTCTTCGCATGTTAGATGCAATTTCAAAACTTTATGCGCGCGTGTCTATCTTAACAATCACTGCCTCAACAGATAGTAGCCTATCACGAGAGATCCGTCTACATATCAGCATTTTATAATAAATTTAGTGACACTTGTCTATAACCTTGACATCAATCCCGCTGTTAATCATCTACATTCAGATCTTGCAACAGGACTGGGGATTAGTAGTTGCCCAATACAGGGAAGATTTAACGGGAGCAAGATCGATACGGCTTTAATATATTTAGTTGCCCATGTGTCCATATTTGCCATACGTGTATAAATTAGTTATATGTTATAGATAGCAAAATAAACGTCTTTGTATGTTCAAATAATTTTATTTGACAACATATATTGCTTTATAACAACATTCACTGGGTTAAACATAAATGTAATCAGTACTGGCACTAGCTGTGGTACTGGCGGAAATGTTTTGATCAGTTCATGTCTTGAATAAATAATTGAAACATCCAGCAAACGCAAGGCTAGCTAATCTAGGTAGGCAAAGTTACAGAATGTCAAACTGGCGTACTGCGAGCAGCGTGGGTGAGACAGAGCGCGTGCACAGTCTATGCTCGCAAAGCTTTTTGACCCTTACCGTGGCCCATAGCGTAACCAGGAAATCACAGAGAGTAACCAAGAGAAACAGGAAGCTGTATGTGCAGAGAGGCAAACGGTTTGCTTCCAAGCTAACTTCCAACTGAAATTTGAAAATACAGCACGGCAACACACGACATATTATCTCCCAACAATCACCGAATACGGTGATGTGTGCGGGTAACAAAAAACGACATATTGAGGTAGCTACCAGTATGTTAAAATCTGTGCTGCTAAGAGTTTTCTATCTTGCAAGTTGAAGGTAACGTTCGTTGTAGTTGCAATAATATAGTAAGCAATATATCTAGCTTTTCAGGTTTTTTTATTTATTTAACGCCGTTCGCCATAAATTGTTAGAATATTGTCAGCTTTTTCCCACGAATAGCTATATTTGAGATCAATGGCCCTCCCGACGATTTCTACACAATGGTCAAATCGTACTCGAACGCTGGAGAAGCGGATAGTGCGGCAGCGGGAGCAGGAGGCACGTTGGCGGCAACAATGGGAGTTGCACTCGGTGTACTTCAGAGAACAGAACGTCCGGAGCAGCAAACAGGCCCAGTGGAGCTCGCGTCAATCTTATCAACAAAGGTAACACTAACCCATTGATTGTTTGGATAGCCGTTACAATAGGCCCATCTCTACTATTGTTCGCACGCAGTAATGCATCTGTTCGCTAAGATCACCAAATTGTGGGGAGGCGGTGGTCTTGTTACAGCTAATTTGAATGATGGTGAGAAAAAAAATATATTGAAGAACAGGATAAGCACACCCATGTATTATTTATGTTTATTTGGATCCCCAGCGCGTTTCGGCGTGCAGAACGTGCTGTTCTTGCGGTCCACGCCAAATATAGAAACGTGTGGCATAATACAGTAAAGTAATATGTGCAAAAGTCAAGGCAAAAAACTACATAAGCTTAAGTGTATGACTACACATTTAACCTAGGTGACCCTAACACGTCGATGCCAGCTGACACAAAACATTCCCACTATGTTGCTGCCATGTAGTGGCAATGTTGTATCATTGACAAAGCCGTCCAGTCAGTTATCATTGTGAGAACGTTTCATGTTGGCTGTGACGACGGTTGATTTTCTTGTTGTTTCCCCGTATTCTTGGCAGTATGATGGCCTATCATCGGGAGAGGCTTAAGGAGGAGAAGAAGCGAAATCTCGAACAGCGCAGGGAACGGCTGCGCGCTCTGCTGCAGGAGGAGCGCGATCAGATGGAGGCCGAACTCCGGGGGTCGATCCCCGACAGGAAGGCGCAGCTGATGGAGCGCGTGGACGACCTGAAGTCGGCCAGAGAACAGCGCAGGAAAAAGGCGCGTGTGATAAACGGACCACGCGACACACTGCGCGTCACACCAACGTCCATTGGGACACGCGGTAAACCGAGAGTAAATGTCCTTTATTGTCTTTTTTTTCCCCCCTGCAGCTGGCCGAGGAGCTGATGCTTGAACACTGGAAAAAAAACGACCCAGACCTGCGAAAGGTCAGTGAAGGGGCTGCCTCTGCCAGCCTGATTGACTTAACGTGGTGCTTTGGTGGAAGAACCTCAGTTTCACCTTAAAGAAAAGCGGAGTAAACTGTCGATTTTGCTGCCTTTTTGGGCAACTAAGTGTTGCACCTGATGCCACAGCTGTGTTAAGGCGCTAGTACAATTGCGTGTTGAAAGAAAACCGTACAACCGAAGAGACACAGATGAAGGGAGAACTTGAGAGGTTGTGTGTAAGGAAGGCGGACCTGATCCGGAAATCAATAGGGGCTTGTGATGTAGTTGTTCCATGACATAATCTTGAACCCAGTCTTCAGATTGAGTTTCGGACCAACACATTTAGTTTTTTTTTTTTTTGAATCTCGGCCTTGCTTGTGTCCCGACAGGTTGAGTCGGCGCTGCACAAAGACCACGTCGTGAGCCAGTGGCAGACGCAGCGGTCCGAGAAACGAGAGGTACGGTCATCCTCTGGGGGGAGCCGTGATGTCAAAGTATTTTTCACTAGGGGGGGGGGGCCAAGTTTGGTATCCTGGGGGGGTTCCCAAGTCTGAAATCAGGGGGGGTCCCAAGTTTGGTATCCTGGGGGGGTTCCCAAGTGTGGTATCCTGGGGGGGGGGTTTCCAAGTTCAGTATCCTGGGTGGTTTCCCAAGTCTGGTATCCTGGGAGGGGGGGCGGGGGCGGGGGTGGGCGGATCTGAAATTCGGTATCCTGGGGGAGCTCCTTTCAGTTGTATGTTTTTTTTTTGCTCATTAGCATTTAGTCGGATAAATTGACCTCCACACGAAGGCACACAAGTTGTATACAAAGACTTGATTAAAAGAAAGATTATAGACACTCACTGTATTTCAAGGCCATTGATGAGCTTATGTAGTTTGGGCCGGTGAACCTTGAAAGAGGGCTGCTGTAATGTTATCCTTGAAACCCAGACTCGGTTGTTGTACCACAGGTTTAAGAATTAATTTCCTGATGCCAGAGGTCTTGGGGCAGTATTCGCTGGGTCTGGTACTCTATCCAGTCTCAGACTCTTATCTGGAGTATCGAGTCCTGGTTTCACCTTTTCCCTCCAGTTAAGCACCTGCCCGAGCCTGGGTAAAGGTAGTAGCAGTAGTCAGAATTAATTTATTTCTCATAATAAAATTAGAAATGCCCGTGTACTTACTCATGACATGAATTTTAAAACTGTGACAGCACTGGGGTCCTTTCTCTTAACGGTCTTAACTAATGACAAACAAAAAAAAACCCATCTTTGAAACGTTCAGCAAGAGGAGGCGGACCAGGAAGAGAAGAAGCGCTTTGAGAACGAGTATGAGAGGACGCGCAAGGAAGCGGTGGAGAGGATGAAGCAGGCGGAGGAGAAGAAGAAAGCGGAGGAGAAGGAGTGGGCGGAGGCCCTCCGGCAGCAGATGGAGGAGCTCAAAGTCCGGGAGGAGGAAGTAAGGTTTTTTTTTTTGTTTCCTTTGTCGTTTTTTTATTTTTCTTGGAAAAGGGGGTTTGTTGTGGGACGGGTGGCGACGTAGGCTTTTTAGCAGGATCTCAAAATGGCGCCTCCGGGGCGGGGCTGGTTGATTTGCTTCAGGCGGGCCGGCTGAAGAGGGAGCAGGAGGCCCTGCTGACCCAGCACTGGGAGCTGGAGAGGCTGGAGGAGGAGAGGAGGCGACTGGAGGAGAGCCGGAGGAAGACCGAACTGGGGTACGGCGCGGCCGCAGGGCGAGGGGAGATTTGGGGTTTGGGGTGCGGGGGTGTTCTGCGACGTCAGGTCCCCCGGGCGCAGTATTTGAAAGCTTTCCCCTTCGGTTTGGCCCCTGACAGGCGCTTCCTGACCCGGCAGTACCGCGCTCAACTGAAGAGACGGGCCCAGCAGGTGCAGGAGGAGCTGGTGAGTTCACAGGGGGGAGGGGCCTGTTGGAGAAAGGGGGATGGGCCTGTTAAGGGGAGGGGCCTGTTGGAGGAGGAGGGGCCTGTTGGAGGAGGAGGGGGGAGGGGCCCTTTCTTCTTTCCACTGTCCATGCAAACCAAGCGGCTTCATCTGCCCCCCCGTGATTGGTGGGATCCCCTGTGTTCCGTGCCCCAGGAGGCGGACCGCAGGATCCTGGCCGCTCTGTTGGCGGGGGAGCAGGAGGGCCGCGGGCTGGAGAGCGCCCGGAGGGAGCGGGCGGTGGCCGACGCGGCCTGGATGAAGCGCGTCATCGAGGAGCAGCTGCAGGTGGAGCGGCAGAGGGAGGCCGAGTTCGACATCCTCTACAGGTGGGGGGCGGGGAGGCGACCGTCGGGGCCCGGAATCTTCCGCCGGGTTGTGCGGGCGTGGCGTTCTTGAACGTTCCGCGGTGTCGTTGCTCTGTCTCTCTAGGGAGGACGCCCAGCGCATGTGGGAGAAGCGCGAGATGGAGTGGCAGAAGGAGAGGAAGGCCAGGGAGCGGCTGATGCAGGAGGTGAGCGGCGGCGCCCCCCGGTGGCGGTTGGAGGGAACGCGGGCAGGGGTGGGTGTTGGGGGGGGAGGGGAGGCAGTGACAGCTGAACGGATCTCCGGTTCTGTCCAGGTGCTGACGGGCCGGCAGCAGCAGCTGGAGTTCAAGATGCAGGAGAACCGGCAGGCCCAGGAGGAGTCCCTGAGGAGGCGCGAGGAGCTGATCCAGGAGCTGGAGAGGGAGAGGGAGACCAGGCGCCAGGAGAAGGAGGCGCAGGAGGGGCAGAGGACGGCTCGCCTGCAGGAGATCAAACAGCAGGTACCCCAAACTCCGAGAGGCACAGCCTGTACCCGACTTCTAAATTGGCTGGGTGGGGGAGGAGGAGGGGTTTGCTGTAAATTGTGGGGTGAACCCCGCTGATTTGGGGCGCGGGCTGGGTGTCCCGTCCGCCTCGCAGATAGAGGAGCAGCGCCGGCAGCAGTGGGAGGAGGAGCGCAAGAGGGAGGACGAGGAGGAGGAGGCGCGGGAGGCGCAGAATCGCTATGACGACCTGGTACAGCAGGAAACCCAGAGGATGACCCAGCGGGGTCATCAGGACAAGGTAGCGCAAGAGAGAGCGGTCCTCGACCCTTCAGACACAATGGGCCGCACGTCCCAACCAAACTGTGTGTGTAAAA
Source organism: Anguilla rostrata (assembly GCF_018555375.3). NCBI lineage: Eukaryota > Metazoa > Chordata > Actinopteri > Anguilliformes > Anguillidae > Anguilla > Anguilla rostrata. The sequence goes on along the minus strand of NC_057942.1, from coordinate 3,744,794 downwards.
AATAATTTTAAAAAATGTTCTGTGGTGCTGTGAGGTTTGATCACATTTTAGCTGTATTCACTTGTGTTAAGGATAAAATGCCATTTAAAAAAAAATGCCTATCGAAATTAATTTATTACTGAGAAGCACCACTATGCAGACCAGGCAGTGGATTGAGAAACGCTGTACTAAAGGCTAAAGGTCTCCAAATCTTCCAAACCAAGTCCCTCCCTCTCTTTCAGATCCACGGGCGTCCCAGAACAGCCTGGACATGATGACCGGGCCGATGACCAAGATACTGAGACAGTACAACTGTCAATTGCTCATTTTTAAAATGGCTGCTCACAAAATGAGGTCCAAATGTTGTATGACGGACAATATAATTAGCCTGCATTTTTTGTACAATAATCGCAACTCATGATTTTGATTCAAAGTTATAGGGACTGGTCAAGCCTATTTATCAATATGAAGTGTTTATACAACCATAGTTTTATAGTGCCAATTTATATTTTTGTAATATGCTTTCTTTCAAAATAGATATTTAAATATGATTTTAAAATAAACATTTAACAAAAAAGAACAAAACCCTTTGCGATCTTTGTCTTCAAAATTCTTTCAGACACTTGCTTAACAGGATGAGTAATTAATTCAAGTGAGGATTATATATGTACGTGTCATAAACAAGTTGGTAGAAAATATTTCATTTGAAGCCTGGTTTATTGTATAATTATCAGGCAAAAAAAAAACACATGAAGGCAAATAAAATAATCTTACAACAGGTTTGTACATTAAAGGTCAAAAACAAACATGTTCAGGTTACAATTATAAATTAAGTTTATTAAAAAACAAAAGGCAAGTTTTCCCACTGCAGCCATGACAACGGCTTGACTGACATCCCTGCGTGAAGACCACACCCATTTAGAATCAGAGACTTGATGGACAGACGGACGTTTCCTTGATCGTGAGTTTCAAGTATAACACTGAGCTCTAAAACCTTGTGCAGATGAAGACCCTCGGAGGGAAGAATAACAAAAAAGGATATCTTAAGATCCCATCCCATTAGTTGCACACAAATTAGAAAAACCTAGCAGCACAAAAAAAAAAAAAAAAAAACACATTAGAAGCTTTAACCAGATTTGCGACTGACTAACCGCACAAATACAATCCTAGGCATAAAACTGAAAGTTCAAAGAATATGGCACCATATCTAGTACTATGATAGCTTTTCTACTTGAAAGCACCACCAATACACAGACATGTATACAAGTACTACAGGTTGCTGGTGGCTTCTGGGATACGTAGTTCTTTTTTTTCCCACACGTCGCCTGCTTGAGGCCTTTTGTGTTCTGATATATCCATGATAGGAAGCATAAGTAGAGAGTGCATTTGAAATGGAAGATGCAGTGTTCGTCGAAGCACGACCAATGACACTGGAAGGAATAAAGGCAAAGAAATAAAATAAAAATGTGTTTGGACACACAGGATTGAACTTTGTGCATCTGAATAAATCTCTCCCATCAGCACCCCCTTAAAATGGAACTAAATGCAGAGACTGAAAGATTTTTTTGAAAAAACGGCTCTCAAATAGTCTTCCTCTTTTCACATATAACAACCTAAAATGGAAATTTTAGGCCAAGTTTTTTTTTTTGTTAGTTTTTTTTTGTTTGTTGTTGTTTTGTCAATGTTGTGCAGGGGTGACATGAACAATACTGTAAAAAGCATGAGGTATATTAGCACTTGAGATATAACACTACTTATGGCTTTAAGGGGGTGGGGGGGGGGAAGACGGGGCACGGTCTGGTAACGATGCTGTGCAGGATCCCATTATACGATGACTGGTCTCCAAAGGAGCTGCCACTTCCCACTATCCGAATTTGAAGGACACTCCAAAAAGAATTCCCCTCAAAAGTCTTCAAAGCGTCTTCCTCTGTAGGCTGTTCTGCCTGCTGTCCTGTCCGAAGTGGCCAAGCATGCTGTCCTTTTGTGTACTCGGGGGGGAGGGGGGGGGGGGGGGGTGCAGGGGGAAGCGTATCCATTCGAAAACAAACGCCAATGCCCTTTACAGTTCTGTTTTCCGTGAGCGTGAACTGCACGTAACACTGCTGCAGTGTGGGCTTCGCACCCTGGCGTTCAGCTATACCTTTTTACATTTTTTTTATTTTCTTTTAAATAAAAAAATAACATGCAAATAAGTAATAATACTGATAGAAAATAGAAAACAAAAAAAAAAGACAACGAAAATTGTTAATGTCTCCAAATTGTTACATATTAAAAAAATAAAATAAAGCAAAATAAAATATATGTTAAACCTAGCACAGCGGTAACCAACCCCTGTTCCTGGAGATCTACGGTCCCGAAGGTTTTCACTCCAACCCTAACAAAGCCACACCTCACTCAACAGCTTGAGATCTTTGTGGGGCTGATCTTTGTTGAGTCAGGTGTGCCACATTAGGGTTGAGCTGAAAAGGCTGGCGGATCTCCGGGCACAGGGCTGGTTACCCTGGTGACCGAGCGGAAACGTCAGGCGTTCGGGTCAGGGGGAGGGGCCCTCCCTGGCTGGACACGCGCGGGTCAGTTGTTGTTCTCTTTGGTGGTGATGGTGACCAGCTGCTTGGCGGCCTTGGCGATGTCGTAGGCGCACTGGATGACCTGCTGGGTGACCAGCTGCATGTCGGGGCCGGGGGCAGGGCTGCTGTCCGGGGGGGCCGCCTTCCGACACTCCCCCTGCAGCCGGTGCGCGCTGGAGGTGAGCAAGCGCAGCGAGCCGCGCACCGTCTCCGACCGCGGCTTCTGAGAGGGGGGGGAGAGGGAGGGAGAGAGAGGAGAGAGAGGGGAGGGGGAGAGAGAGGGGAGGGAGAGAGAGGGAGGAGGGACAGAGAGACAGAGAGAGAGGGAGGAGGGACAGAGAGGGAGGGAGGGAGGGACAGAGAGAGGGAGGAGGGGAGGAGAGAGAGGGGGAGGGGAGAGGGAGAGAGAAGGAGCGAGTGGGAGGGGGTAGATAGAGAGCAGGGAAGGAGGGAGGGGGAGAGAGGGAGAGAGGGGGAGGAGAGGGAGGGGGGAGGGAGAGAGGGGGAGAGAGAGGGAAAGGGAGAGAGAGAGAGACGGGCATTATAATCACGCATGCACGCACACACACACACACAGGAACACACAGAGACACACAAAAACGCACAACACGCACACAAACACAGACACATCACTCAGAAAGCTGACAAAGAAAGCATTCATGGATGTTCTAATCAGATGCTGATTACGGCTGCTTTGACTATTACCGCTTTTCAACTCAGACCAAGATTTATAGCTACGAAGCAAGGGAGGCTACGCTCCTGTGTGAAGACGCACGTCTTCGTGAGTCTCTGTAATTAAGAATACTCTTCCAGTCAACAATAAAGGACTTAAATGGTTGCAGTTGGTGTATACTCATAACATTAGGCTTTTATCTCAGAGGTGTGTGTGTGCATACATGCATGTGTTCAAGCAAATGTATTCTTTGAAAAGTATAATGTTTTGCCTTTGTTTTCATTCCTACATGTAGTTTTAGACAGAAAGTCCAAAGGTTATGCCCGTGATATTCTGTACAGTTTGTCCTAGCTTTGTGGAATGAGAAAAACGTCCAATAGCACCGCGTCTTTAATCCGTACAACCGCACAGGAACGCGTTGCCTCTGCGCAACCTTCTACAAATCAGCGGTTCTCACTGCGCATGCAAAGCTATGCGCAAAAACCTGATCAGAATCTACTTACGCCACTGCCTAAAAATACCTTTATGTTCCAACGAATATGCAAATACACCCCAAGCACCTCTGGTGCAACTAACGTCTCAATAGTGGAGGATGGGCTCCCCCTCTATAGCAGTGTTCCTCTCGAGATTTCTTCCCATTGGGGAGATTTTTCTCCCCACTGGGAGTTTTTTTACCTTATGTACCTGCTGTTTGGGGGGTTCAGGCCTGGCGTTTGCTCTGTGTGCTCAGTTGTCTCTTGCCTTGCTACTCCAGTGTAAAGCGTCTTTGCGACAGTTCTCTGTTAAAAAGCGCTGTGCTAATAAACTTTAACTGAATTAGAAAGCCTCTCTGCGCTCACAGCGTGAATCTGAACACTCCTCGGGTTTCAGCCAATGAGAACGCAGCATCCCCCCCCCCCAGGTGTACTTGCCTTGGGAAACAAGGCCGCCATTTCCGTCACAGCAACATGTATTCTTTCTGAACACGGTATAAAGCTGCAGGAGAGGGGGGAAAAAGGGAGGAAAAAAGTTGAAACATGGCAACCGGCCTGAACTCACTCCCGGGGGGTTTAGTACTGTACACAAACTCAACACCTAGGGGATTAGTGATCTGTTAGCGAGCAACCCTTTCACCCTGAAACCTGCCACCGTCGCTAGAAATCTAATCTAACCCATCTGAAATGTGTGCTGAAGTGAAGACCTAAATCCCAAATAAATTTACAGCTATGGCAAATTTCAAATGGAATCACTAAAAAAGAACATTTCATCAGTGGACTGCCAAATACACCTATATTCACTACACCACTTCAATTCCAGACACATAATTACATTTTTTAAAAATAATACGAAGGTAATTACTGATTTGCTAAGAAACAAACTGTTATTTCTCCTAAAGGATTGCTATTCTAAGGTAGTTCAGAACAAGCTAAATACTGACAGTAAAATACCTGTGGTATTACAACCCATCAGTTGTAACAACTTGTTTTGCTGTTTGACGGTTTGGACTGATTTGTTTGCATGAAGAAACAGAAGATAAATGACTATAAACATGGGCTGTCGGGGGGGGGGGGGGGTGTGTGTGTGTAGACAATGACAAATAATCTGGAGCCTGTACATGAAAGGCAGTGGCCAAGATTACATTTCAATTGCCCCAGTGCTCCCTCAACCCTTTCAGCTGTGACATCACAAATATGCAATTAGAATGTTCTCAACTGAACATTCTGATGCTGATGTCACAATCACTACTGGTAATTGAAAGTGACAGAGTTCTAGAATACCGACTTAGAATTTTGAAAAAACATTCCAAAAAATCTGCTCATCAGAGGGTTGATACATAAAACTACGCTCCCCAAATACCAAAATATTTTCCCAAATGTAGCATTTCAGCGCTAAGCGAGCCGATGTAATCCTAGTTTTCGAGACAAGGAGCCCACACAGTCTCACAGGACAGCGCAGTGTCTGAAGGGGTCCTGTTGTAGTCTCTCGCCCGCACCCAATGCCATGTAAGAGCGGTCCCGATGACTCAGACTCCCCCGCCCCCCAAACCCCACCCCCCACCCCCCACCCCACGTCTCAGAGGCCCTTTTGTCAGGAGGCCCACTGCCTTTCAGCCCAGGCCCCTGCAGTAGAGCGAAGGAGCGAGAGAGGAGGAGGAGAAGGAGGAGGAGGAGGAAGAGGAGGAGACTGTGCCTGGGAGGCAGGGACACAGGCCGGAGTACCAGGAGGCCGGGTCGGGCCGGCGGAGGCCCGGCGGCGGTGGCGGTGGCGGCGGCGGCGGCTGCAGGGCAGGGCCCTTCTCGGCCCAGGGCACCAGCGTGCTGAAGCAGCCCAGGCTGTGCCTGAGCCTACGCACCCCCTCCCGCTCTGAGGGCCTGCTCCGAGCCGGGGGCGCGCGGGGGGCCGGAGAGAGGAGGAGGAGGAGGAGGAGGAGGAGGGGAGGGGGAGGAGGAGGGGAGGGGAGGGGAGGGGGAGGAGGAGGAGGGGAGGAGTAGGAGGGGTGGAGGAGGAGGAGGAGGGAGGAAGGGGTGGAAGGAGGAGGGAGGAGGAGGAGGACGAGGAAGAAGGGGTAGAGGAGGAGGAGGAGGAGGGAGGAAGGGGGGGAGGAAGGGGTGGAGGAGGAGGAGGAGGGGAGGAAAGAGGGAGACAGAGAAACAGAAAAGGTGAAATCATAGGGGGAGGCGGAAAACTGAAAAAAGGCTCACTTCAAACTCAGAAGGGACAAATAGAGAGAAAGCAAACAGAACAGAACGCTACGCTCAGGGAAAACAAAGAGAAATGAGAGGACGTTAGCAACGCGTTTATGGAAACATGAAGAGAACAGAATAGGCTGGATGGTGTAAATCATAGGAGGGGCTGAGCAGAGGGGGAGGGGGGGGCCAGCAGGGTGGAACGAAAATTCAGCAGATAGTGGGCGGGGCGGGGCGGGGCAGAGAGGCGGGCACGCTGGGCAGGGACGCGCTGTGATTGGTGGATGGGCTTCCGACGCCGCGTCCGGATTCCTGTGTGGGCGAGTGAGCATGGTCTCTCCTGACCCTCCCCCCGTCCCGTCCCGGCCAGTAACCCCCCGTCCCCCCGCCGTCCCGTCCCGGCCAGGCCCCCCCCACCCCCCCCCTCACCTCTCGTGCTTGTTCTCCTGCGCCGCACGCAGCAGCTCCTGGATGTTCTTGGTGATCTGCTCCGTCTTCCGGATGACGTCCTCCGTGCTGGGCAGGGCGGGGTCCGGCTCCACCTCCAGGTCGTCCAGCTCCGGGATGGAGCCCTCCCCCTGCCAGCCGCTGGTCCTCAGCTTGCTCTTCCGTCCCAGGCTGGGCGGGAGGGGGAAGGGGGGGGAGACCGTCAAACACCACACCCAGGGACAGGAGAGCCAGTCCCGCTCACTCCCACACACGGTATAAACCATTTCCGCTCACTCCCACACACAGAGTCCTGAATCTGAATTCCATTCCTGCTCCATCAACTAAAATCATCAAGCGACACATCTGAACACGCAGCGTTCTGACACATGAGGGGAATTCAGACAGCTTTAGAACTCATCTAAAACTGCATGAAATATCAAACGCCTTTGAACGTCTTTGGTTTTCCCACCTGTACTCTTAACTTAAGCAAGAAAGCTGCAGGGTAAACCGAAATAGTATTTTCATACTTTTTTTTTTTTGTTGCCATACTGGCCCTGATTAATTAAGGTGAGCCTGACAGTGCGGGAGAATTCATTACAGAAGTATTAAAATGGTAAATGGACTGCATTTATATAGCGCTTTTATCCAAAGCGCTTTACAATTGATACCTCTCATTCACCAGAGCAGTTAGGGGTTATGTGTCTTGCTCAGGGACACTTCGACACGCCCAGGGTGGGGCTCGAACCGGCAACCCTCTGACTGCCAGACAACCGCTTTTACCTCCTGAGCTATGTCGTCCATTTATATAAATGCAGTCCATTTACCAGAAGTATTATGCTTTGTATTTAAGGGGTTCACACTGAGGACAGTATCATAGCGACAGTGCTCTGAACAGCACAGGTGGAAGACAGACAGGAAAGGGGTTTTGGGTTTGAATCCCACGTAGGTCCTGTTGTACACTAGAACAGGGTTTTTGTTTTATTTTTATTTATTTTTTTAAAGCCCTACCCCGAATCGTCCAGCTCAGCGTCGTTGGTCGTGTTGTCATAGTCGCTGTCCGGCATGCTGCTCTGCTTCTCCAGCTTGGATGCCTAAAACGCGGAGAAAAAGAAAGTAATAGGCACTGCCAGAATTCAGGCGAAAGGTTTCAAATCACAGAACAACTGAACGCAGGAAAAATTGCTGCAGATCTTGGGCATGTTTAGCTGTTTTTATGCAAAGTCATGTCACTTGAACACAAACAGAACTGTCCCTAACCGATACAGCAAAAATGTAAAATCTATAGAATACAGCTGAACATCCTGCTCCAATAAAAAACCTAGAAATACTTCTGGCAAAAAATTGAAGAAAAAAAAAATAAGGACCAATTTTGTAGTGCACGATATATGTTAGCATTAAATTTAGGCCGTTTCAACTTTCTGTTGAGCTACACCCATGATTAATTAAGCCCTGTGTGGCATGGCAATGACCAAAGTAAGGATGAGGACTGAAAAGAGAAGAACACAAGTAACTTTGCATGAAACAAGCAAACAAAACCTCAAAAGCAAGGCGTGAAACTCAGTGTCGTCATGGTGAAGCAGTTATGATTTTACACTGCCAGAGTTAGTCAGAGAAAGGGTTATCCAGGGGGTTCAAAATGGTTTAGGGGGGTTTTTTTTTTGTTTGTTTGTTTTTTTTCCCCCCCTCTCTGAAAGAAAATAACTTGGGGTTCAGACCCGAGTTGTGTTATTTAGGAACAAAAATCACAGAGAATGGTGAATGGCCAAAAGTCAAAGGTCAAAGGTCAAAGGTCGGAATCAGCAACATGGAGACTCCAGAGTGCTTCGCCCTCCATCCACACAGTTTGAACTCCTGATAATAACAGAGGCTTGCGTGTGGCACAGGGCAGAACCTCGGCACGGGGCAGCGGACAGAAGACACGCACACGCAGGGGGACCCAGGGAAGCCAGGACGGGCGCGGTCCAGTTTAAAACCCAGCGCCGCGCGGCGGCTAACCCTCACCGCCCGCACGACATCACGACTTCGACTCGACTCCGTTCTCAAATCCCCGGTCTGCAGACTCCGCCGACGTCTGACAGATAGCTCATCAGCTACGTTAAAACATTTTTTTAAATTTTTTTTTTTAAAGTACAAAAATGAGTCGAAGACCTTCGGCTAGACCGAATTAGCCGCCGGCCGAGTGGAAGCCGTGATGTAATCCCGCTCGAAGCCCACGCGCGATAGCGCACCGAGGGACGGGCGTGCCTCGGATGTCGCGTCGAACTCATATTTTTGCGCCATTACCTAATAGATTAAGGGGGGGGGGGTCACATGGTTTGCCCAATGTGGCAAGTATGATTCATGGGGGTAATGAAACCCCCCCCTCCCCAGATTTCAGTGCGTCGCTCTGCACCGTCGCATTCATGCAAATCCCCTTTCCCCCGCGGGGAAACGGGGAGTGGCATTTCGCAGGGAGCACGTCAAGCAGGAAGCACACACGCATACATACCCGTATCTCCTCGCCCGAGTGCGAACACACACACACACACACACACACACACAAACACAAAACACACTCCTCCTTCAGCTGTGCTGGGGACAGGGTGCAACGCAGCACCCTGCAGTACAAGCAGAGAAAACGTGATGGTGGTGGGGTCACGTTATTGGTTGTCCGTCCAGGATACGTGAGCAAGGGGGCAGGGATTAGTCCCCCCCCCTCGCCCGGGTCAGAGAGGAAGACTCCTGGATAACCAGAGAGGAAGACTCCTGGATAGCCTGAGAGGAAGACTCCTGGATCACCAGAGAGGAAGACTCCTGGTTCACCAGAGAGGCGGTTTGTGTTACTGTGGCGGGCGAACATGCTGGGTCAAGCCGTTGGGTTGCGGCTGGGTTGCTTTCAGGCTAGCGCAGCGCATAACCCAGCACTGCAGCGGGCTGTGGGGGGGTGGGACGGGGGGGGGGGGGGACGGGGTCTGCACACTCACTGAGTTTGAAAAGTAATAAAACAACTGACAGGAGGAAAAACAGTCAAATAAGAAACATGGACAATTAAATGACAGTGCTAAAAACCGTAGGGCATTCACATTACTGCAATCGTTATTTTTTAAAAACAGAATAGAAAAAAAAATGTGACAAAATTTTGATGCCTGATGAAAATTGTGATGCTCCAAAAAGTCTAAACCAGCTGACAGTTCAACGAGTTCATCAAACTCTCAAAACGGCAAGGTGCTCCAACACATACAGGATTGCTTGCTGCCACCTCACATACGCACAATAACTTTTCCAGCAAACCAGTGGCTAATCTAATATCATATCATACACATATAACACTCGTACAAATGAGTACAATCACAGGTCTCGTTAATTGCCGCTCGTTAATTTGGATCATCGAACCCGCTCCGAGTCACCTGAGGACAGACGCGGCCCGCAGCCGTCGGTTCAGACAGAGAAGCGCTGCATTCTGGGAAGGGACGAGTGAGCTCTGGCAGAGGTGAGCAATGGGGGTTACTGGAAAAGGTATGGAGAGACGAGGACAGAGACGGAGGGGTGGAGGCAGCCCAGGAGGTGACAGAGTGGTGACTCATGCAAAGGGAGCGGGGGGGGGAGGGTTTGAGGGGCGAAGGAGGAGGTCGCCAGCAGGGGGGCGGGGGGGGGCGGGGGGACGTCACGTCCCGCCAGGAACCAGGCCAGAATGGAGGAGGTACTTAACCCTTTGCGTGCTCTCGTCCCGTGACCAGGACAGGGTGGTGGGGAAGGAGGGGAGGGATGAAGAGGTGGTCACAAAAGCCCCTCTCCCGATCTAGAAAGGGGTTCAAACCAAATTAAAACAAAACAAAAAAAAAAGAAACCCAGCCACCCCCCACCCCCCAAAAAAAAAAAAAAAAAAATTAAACCAATGGGGAAAGTAGATGAAGGTGCTCCCAAGTACTGATGGACCAGCGGAATCCCCAGGAATGCCCAGCCCTGCTCCAGGAGATCAGCTGCCTGTAGGTTTCCACTCCGACCCTAACAAAGCCACACCTCATTCAACAGCCAGGGATCTTGAACAGCTGCTAATTGGTAGAGTCAGGTGTGCCAAATTAGGGTTGAAGTGAACACCTACAGGAGGGTAGATCTCCAGGAACGGAGCTGGGCATCGCTAGGCTAGCCCTAATGGACATTCTGAACAGCTGAGGCCATTCCTGGATTAGTGCTCGGGGGCAACCATCTACATCAGAACTGTTTGGAACAGAGGAAGGAAATCAACACAAAAACAAACACAAATATAAACAAACAAATATAACAAAACACACAGTACACCACAGACAATACATGAATGAGATGCACAATGCCAGGGAAACGTGGGTATGAAGATGGCAGGGCGGCTAAATATATTCTATGCATTTTATCTTTAAAAAAAAATATATATATACCTTCATTCAAAGTCTCTCGATATTTCAAGATGTACCTGCATTCAGTTTTATGTGACAAATACAGTGTCTGTGATGCACTAATTTCCACTCATTTAGAAAGACTAACACTTCATAAATGTGACAATCCTAGTTTCAATAACACCTCCTAAAACACAATCAGAAAATAATTTCACTCCTTTTCACTCCAACAGTAGTGAAAAAATGAACACAAACAGAGATGTGGTCTTATTTCTTATGACAAAAATAAAGGACAAAAGCAATGAAATACTTGTAAAAACAATGTTTAATACTAATTTGAAATGGGTGTACAAACCTTCACAATACTTCAGAAAAGTTCAAAACGCTCGGTTTACACCAGAATCACTCACATTGTATTTCACCCCGTCTGGGAGTTAAAAATGATTTAATTTTTTTTGTTCCTTTTTTCAGGCAACTGCGACCGAATAGCACTCAGGCAAAGCACTGGTAATCACGGAATGTGCCGGAAATATTGTGAAAGTTGAGACGCGGGGCACCCCGGTCCCACGTGGAGAGAGAGGGGGTGTGCCCCCCCCCCCCCCGCCCTGCCCCGCCCCTCACGTCTCTCCCTTCCCCCCTCGAGCGGGCGGGGGCGGGACTAAGCTGCGCGTTTGATTGACAAGCCTGGCATTGTCCTCATAGGGGCTGACGCCTGACCGCGAACATCTCGCGGCGCTAGCGAGGACGCTAGCGGGCGGGCTACGCGGCCGCCTAAACGAGCGCTCGTCATTGGTTTGTTCGCGCGTCAATCAAAAAGGAACAGGAAACCACCAGGGTTGAGAGAAAAAAAAAAAAAAAACAGCTGGCAAAAGGAAGAGGTGAAAAAAAAAACGAAAAAAAAAAAAAAGCGGGAAAATAAAAAATTAAAAAAAAACGTAGAGAATTGAGAAGTAGAAAAAGAATGGCAAAAAAAAAAAAAGGGCTAGTTTGCAGGTGTTACTTACATGAGGCGGGAAGGGCTGCAGGCTGGGGATGCCCTCCTCGGGGTACGGGGCCTCTCCCTTGGGGAGATAGGGCTTCAGGCCCGAGCCGGTCTCATACATAGACATGGGCCGGCTGCCCCGCCCGGACGGCCGGCGCTTGAGGGGGGCGGGGCCGCAGGGGTCGGGGTAGTCCGCCCCGCCGGGGGCCTGACACATACCGGCCGCGACCTGACGCCTCAGAGAGAAGTTCTCGCTTTGCAGAGAGTGCAGCTGGAAGAGACGGTCAGCAGATACGCTAAGGGAGTGCTTTTCGGGGGGCAGGGGGGAGCCGGGTGCCCCCCCTCTCTGCCCTGCCCTGCCCTGCCCTGTCCTTTCCTTCCCCGCCCCACTCTGCTCTGTCTTGCCCTCTCCTGTCCTGTCCTACCCTGCCCTGCCCTACCCTGGTGTGATCTGGCCTGGTCTTTAAAAACGCAAATTTTCATGTGTGATTTGTGCAAAACTTTGTGGTGCTCAATTTCAAACTAAAAGCAGGTGTTTGACTGGTGAACCAATGAAATCAAATCTTATTACCACTCCCCCGCCCCCCCCACCCCCACCCCCCCTTCACCCCACCCCGATTTATACTGTAGCGATGTGTCCAAGATGTAACAAAGTTAATTGGTACTTTTGTGTAAAAAAACAACATCCTCTCTTCTAGCGTTACACATGCTGAGCGTTAAAAATAAATGAATTCAAGCACAGAGAAATGTCAAGCAAGCAAGCAAGCAAGCAAAGGGTGCAAGCAAGCAAGCAAGCAAGCAAAGGGTGCAAGCAAGCAAGCAAGCAAGCAAGCAAAGGGTGCAAGCAAGCAAGGCCTCACATTCAGCCAAAGGTTACCAAGGAGGACAAGGGACAGACACCGAACCAGCGAAGCCAGGCGCAGGCAGTAAGAGGAAGGAGGGCATTCACGAGACAGAGAAACCCGGTCCCAGGAGGACCGAACGTTCAGGAGGGAAGCTGGGAAAATCATCACCATCATCAGCAGCGGTTAAGTATTACTGCGACGACGGATCGACGGGATGAGACGAGGCGGCCGATTGGACCGCGGCTGCACACAGAACTGGAAGGGAGACGGATTCTGATTCGCTCACAAGGGGGTGACCTCCTCGCAGGCCAATTCAGACGGGAGCATTTTCGGCCAGGCACACAGAGCGTTCGACACACACAACGCCAGCCCACAACAGCTAAGATGACACGGACGCTTCCACGGCCGAGGAATGCCCATGTGACCTCGCGGGGGAATATTTCAGGGCTTTTCGGTAACAACTAGCTCAATTCTCCGAAATTCTCCTCTAGATTGAGGAACTTTTCCTTTTTTTTTTTTTTGCGAGACTGACTCGACACAGCAGAGGGATATGGCCATTTAAGTCACAAACTGCCATTGTTCCAGGCGCAGTCTAAAAAGATTTGTTTGTGCCTGTAACGTGATCCGCAGGAGAACACAGCAGTACTCTCTCCGGTCGTACGGACATTAACTTCTTCCCACTGCGCAGAAATACCGAAGTTATACTAAATTAACGTTCGCAGCAAATACGCGTAACTCTAACCGACGCGCTCGCGCAGGCGAATACCCAAAATGCACTGCTGTGAAGAGCCGTCCAGTGGCCACAACACAGATTCAATACCAGCTCCGGTTTCAGCGAGGACTAAACAAAATGGCGGATCCGATTTCCGCTCTTCGCTTGGGTTCCGAGCCGCCCGGTTAACGGTCCGTGCAGGCGTGCACGCGCGCGTTTAGAACTCATTAATTTTTCAACGTCTCTGGAGCCTCCCGTTACACACCAAAAGCTTTTACTTTTTGTTTCTTATTAAACCTGAGAGCTTGTCATAAATCAGAAGCTTGGACTTCCCTTTCTCAGATAGCACTGACGCACACGTGCCCACTTTGGAAAGTCCCAAATAATTCACTGTCACACACTCCTCACTCCAACAAGGGAGTTCTGTACCAAGAAATGTATTCAAGTTAACGGGGCATGTAATATGAGGTACAACACTACTAAGATGGTTCGGCATCCACTGATGCCTATTCCCAGAACTCAAACCTCCGAAATTAAAAACAACAATAAAAAAATAATAATAATAAAATAAGAAAAACATGTTGAACATTCACTTTGTGACTAACACTTTGCGTTGTGAAGGCAAAGCGATGATGTAACAGTCTCTTTCTGCAAACACTGCTGGTTCTGGCATCAATGTGTAACAGCTACTCGAGCTTGCTGGGCCAAGTCTATCCCACCCAAACGGTTATATTATACTACAGCAGTATTTGTAGTGATGTTACTGTAAAACAAACAAAAAAAAAAACAAAAAAAACAGTTGAAACAAAACTTGAAAGAAGCACTTGTTCTAGAAACAAACCTCTAAAGAAAAAAAAAGGGTTAATGTTGCATTCTTTTTTTTAAACAGTGAATTTCTTTTTTTTTTTTTTTTTTTTAAATCCAAGGACTCTTTCTATCGGTTCTTGCCCACAATGCATTGCACAACTTTGTCTGACATACAGAATGAGTGGAGCGGGGGCGCTAACCCGGAACACAGTTCTGTCTGTTAACTCCCCAGTGTGTGGCTGTCCAGACGGAGGGGGGGGGGGCGGGGTCAGAGGCGGGCCCCCCCCCTCGGCGTGTGATTGGCCCCCCGGGGGTTAGGTGTCTGTGTTAGTGTCCCGGGGGCGGGGTTCCGGCGGTACCTTTTTCTGCATGAACCGCAGCTCGTCGCTCAGGTTGCTGTTGACCTTCATCAGCTGCTGGATCTTGGCCTCCGAGGCGCTCAGGGCGTTCTTCACCTCCAGGAACTCCTGCGCCGTGATTGGTCCGTCCGACTGGTCCGAGTCCACGCTCTGCGGAGGACACCGGGGTCGGGGGGTGGGGGGGGTGGTGGTGGGGGGAGAACGGAGGTTTTTTACTTCAGGGAACTGAGGAGCGCGATGGTTCGGGACCTGAGCTTGCGACGCAAAGGTTGCGGGTTCGACTCCCAGCTGGAGTGCTGGAAATATTCTTAAATGAACTACTGGTAATTGAAAACAATGGAGTTCTAGAACACCGACTTAGAATTTTGGGGAGGGGAGGGAAAAAAAGACTTTTTTTTAAAAGACTTTCCAGTCTGCATAACTGTAAGTCTTCAGAAGGGTCCATTGGGACGTTACCTTGGTCCGGTCCCCTTTGCCAGAAGGCGGCTCTTGATCAGTGTCCTCGTCCGACGCCACGCTGTCGTAGTCGGGCTGGTCGACCTCCTGTCCTTCGCTTCCATGGCGACTGCTGATGCCCTTCAGGATTAGCTCCACGTTTTCTAGAAAGGCAGGCAGCCCGGGTAAGTCCTGGTCAACACACCCGAGCTTTTTCGGTTTCGCGGGAATGAAGGAACACAGCTCGGCGGGCGGTGCCAGTACCTTTCGGGCTCGCGACAGAGTTTCCATGCTGCCGACGCTTCGCGTCGCTCAAAATATCGATGACGAGCGTGGCAAACTCGTGTGCATTGAACCGCGCAAGCTTCTGCCGTCCCTGGAAAAAAAAGAAACAGAATAAGAAATAGGATTAGACCAATAAAGTTGATTCACTATGGATACAATCTAAATAATATTTTCTTTCTATCAGAAAACAACCAAAACATTTCCAATCTAAATTTGATACCACTCGAACTTGATATTCTTTATCAAGCATTCTTTGCATACTCATAAGACATTTCCTGTATTGCTGCAGTACATGTGAGATAAAACACGTTCCTCATTGGCTGATTTAACACCCTTTGAAGTGCAGGGTTTTTTTTTTTCTTTCTTTTTTTAGAATGTTTTCTCAAAATCAAAAGTCAGTGTTCTAGAACTCAACTGCGTTCAATTATTACCAGTGGTGATTGTGACATCAGCATCGGAATGTTCAGCCAAGAACATTCTAATCTCCCATTTGTGACCTCACACATTAGAGGGGTTAAAATACTCGCCTGGTTTCTTGTCGATGAATATTCAGGGTTCACAGGGAGGAAAGGCACGACTGTCGTTTCTGTCACCAGCGTGCTGTGGTTCTGAGTCGCTAGCCATACTGCAAATAATAGAACAGACACAGACTCACTCTACAGACAGACTAATTTTACTCCTATATACACACTATATATACACATCTAACATTTAATCTCTTCGCTGTCCTTGCAATGTTTTCCGTTTTTAAAGCCTACGTCCTGCGGGTTTGTCCTATTTTAATGCTGCATGAAAATTTCCCTTTTGGGGGGGGGGAGGTCAAAGGTCAAGACTGAACTGAACTGAAGGGAGATAATTCAAACCCAACATGACGCAGCGAGCAGGACTGGCAAAACAAGCCTTCTTTTGAGCCGGAACATAATAAGTATCGATTTTTGCTTCTCCTTTCATGTCGCTCCCCGTGGCAGTCGGCTCCAGCCAATTAGACGCCGCATGAATGACTCCACTGTGCCATTTAATGCTTTTACAGTCCTGCGGCTCCCTTCGGAAACAGGAATCAACCTCCGGCCCTCGATTCCAGATCCAGCCCTGGTTTTTCTTTTCTCCCGGGTAATTAGCGCTGCTGATTGGCCGGACTGCCTTCACACCCGACTCCCAGGCAAAGGGAGGGCGGAAAACCAGCAGTGCTCGGCCCTCGAGGACCGCGAGTTGCTGATCCCTGCCGTAGGCCTTCGCCGCTTTTACGCCCCCCCCCCCCCCCCCCGGGGTCAAGGCGTCCCGTTTGGACCCACCAGCGTCGGTCTCCCGTCTGTCCACCTCGTCGTACACGTCCATCGCCAGCTCTTCAAACAGGTGGTTGCTGAGCTGAAATGAAAACGATTCGAGAATGTGAAAGTTGACAGCACCCTGTGCTGTGTGTGTGTGTGTGAATGTGTGTGTGTGTGGTCAGTGGCTTTACCCGCAGAGCAAAAGTAGGCATTTCACACAAGGAACGGGCTTTCACTTTCTCAGGCTAGAACTTTTCAAATTTTCCATCCAGAAGTTTCTTTATTAGTTCAAAATGTATTTCCCTTCAGAAAAAACTGCTGTGATTCATTTCATTGTGTGAGCGCGTTGATATAATGAGGTTTCCACACCACTCGTTTTTCACTTTTGAGAGAATTAGACCTTGACTTTTTTATTCTGCAGACTATTAGAAGTTTGCAGCTGGTAATTTGTTTCCTCTGTTGAAATCCCCTTATTGGCCGTCTTATAATCCATAAACCCTTTCCCTCTAAAGGATCGCTGGCTTATCTCGCCTTGCACGGGTTATCCGACCGCACGGCATTATGGTCTTGAAAATGGCCTTCGACAAAATACTTACAGATTGGAGCTTTTTCTTCGCTGCTTTGGCCAGTTCTGATAAATCCAGACTGCTAGAAGTAAAAAAAAAAAAAAAAGAAATTAAAAAAAAGAAAAACGTTTCACTTCTAAAACAAAAACAGGAAGAGACATCTTAAGCCTATACTTCAGGGCATACTTACATGTTCCTTATCCGTTAAAAGGGGTGCGACAAAAAACAAGAGAGATGTCAGGGATTAAAGAGGATAAGATATGAAAGCAGGATTTACAGCGAGCCCAAAAATAAACGGCGCAGATTAGGGCGGTCACAGTGTGTGAAGAGCGCGTCCTTTGACCTGAGCATGTGCGAGATTAGAAGGGAATGCTTCCCGGGGGGGGGGGGGGGCGGGGGGGGGGTAAAGGCAGGTATGTCCGCTGACCCAGAAACGCGTCCAGACAGGTAAGGGGGAAACTGGGCCGTCTGTCTCCTCCTGCCCGAGCCAGGCGTTCGGCCCGGCGAGAAAGAATGTGGCGGCCTCCTCAGAACACGGGGAACGTCCAATCACCCGCTGCTCTGAACCCGGCCTGGTTTTTTTTGTTTTTTTAAATGGGAGGAGCAGTACTACACCCCCTGCGGCCACCCTTCCCACCTTGCGTTTGATGTTCCGCGGGACAGGCCATAAACCGCACCCTGAACCGCACCCTGAACCGCACCCTAAACCGCACCCTAAACCGCACCCCAAACCGCGAAGCCGCTAAACTTATAAGAGCACACCTTACCTGTCGGCCATCTGGGGGATTATGAAGTGTTGTCCGCTTTTATGATCTGAAAGGGAGGGAGAGAGGGAGGGAGGGAGGACAGAGGAGGTCCGTTACAACCAGAGCCACAGCTCAGACGCGCTTGGACAGGCCAGCGTCACCCGTGCGTGCCCCCCCCCCCACCCCACCCCCCCTCACCTGGCTTCCTCCCGCACAGGTAGAACGCTAGCCTGTCGGTGAGCTCGTACTGAATCTCCACCAGTCTGTCGGCGAGGTCGGGGTGCCCGGCTTGCCTGGAAGAGACGAGGGGGGGGGGGGGGGGGGGGGGGGGGGGGGCAACGAGGGACAGGCTTACGAATTAGACAGAGCACTTCCTCCCGACGCCTCACTCGTTTTTGTTGTTAGTCAGCACTTTACAGATGAATTAAAGCAGTCTCTTGGTTATTTTTTTTGCATCTGAATCGGTTGCTGACATTAAGACCAGGAGACCCTGCGTCTCTCCAGGACAAAGACTGAAGGTCCTCATGCACAGGAGCCTCCCGAGCAGCTGGAACCCAATTCAGAAAAACGGGCGCAGCTCTCCGGGCCGTTTGGTACGGGGTGGGGGGCGACTCTGCGGGACGTCCGGTGCGAGGCAGGCCGGGGCCGTACCTTGCATAGTCGATGGGGGTCTTGCCGCTGGAGTCGGGGGCCCCCGGGTCAGCCCCGTACACGGTGAGCAGCTCCGCCTGGGACACCTGGCCCGCCTTGGCGGCCACATGCAGGGGGGAGTTCCCCTTCTCCTGGGACGGGACAGGTCGAGGGGCGAGGGAGAGATAGAAGCACACAGTCTGAGCCGGGACACCCTCAGATGGGACGGGTGCGATTGCGGGGTGTGACGGGGACGGGGGGGGGGGGGCGTTTCAGGGTCTTACCGGGTGGAAGAAGTTGGCCTGGGCCCCCAGGGACAGTAACCTCAGACACGTCTCTAGATTACCCGTCCGCACGCTCGAGTGGAGTTGCTGGGGGGGGGGGAGAGCGAAATGGAAACAGCTCAGTTCTACTTTTTCGTTTGTGTGCAAAAACACGTACACAAAAGGCTGAACAAAACAAATGAGAAAAAAATTTATATGCAAAGTGGTTGTAAAAAAAAAAAAAAAAAAAAAAAAAAAACCCAAAATGGCTTGTGTTCAACGCCTTGAAACCTTCCGAAAAAAACTAAAAAAAAAACGATACAATCAATTACAATCAAAAACCTAAGAAAACTAAAATACTAAAAGAAACAATGAAAGAAAACAAAATGAGTAAATGCTGATTAGTACACACTTCAGACGATGACTGATCACAGAGTGCATTTCAGGAGGCTCAGTCAAACCAGCTGTGAAGTCTAAACAAAGCAGTCCCACAGCCAAGCTGCTGCGGTTTGGCACAAATTAACATACGATATTTTTATAAACGTTTAAGTTTAGACGCTCTCCCCCTCGCGCCCGCCTCAGGTGCAATCTAACCCACACTCAGAAACCCGGCCATACAGATACGAGCAGCACCGCGGGACGAGGGACGCTAGAGACGCCGCCACTAGACCAGAGCAGAGGGCATTCTGGGAGCTCTCTCACCTTGCTCAGGTCCTTCGCCGTCAGGCTGTCGTCGTCCCGGCAGGGCATCCGGTGGACGAAGGCCAGCATCTGATATTTGGCCTTGATGAACTCCGTCTTGTTTGGGCTGAGGGGGACACAGAGGGGGGCGGGGGGGGGAGGTGCATCGGTCAGACAGGACCCAAAAAAGACTCATCCTGTCTGCCCCAAACGCCCGTCCCGCCGTGGGGTGGGTGGGGGTTTTGGGGGGGGGACGGGGGACACTCACTGCACTTTGTCCTGCGGGTTGGCCTTCCTCTTGCCGCTCATGATGGAGGCGGGGTCCAGCAGGGAGTGCTCCCATATGGCGTTGGCGCCGTTGTTGTACAGCGTCTGCACCATCTGAGGGAGACAAAGCCGACCGTCACGGACGCGAACCCGAGGGTCCGAATGACGCAGACCAGAGCACAGAACGCCCTGATGCAACCCAGTACACAAAACACACTCTACCAGCAGGTCTGCATGAGATCTCATTCATATAAAGGTCCCTTCCTGAATGATTTTCAGCCTGGGCTTTTCTTGTATAAAGGCCATTCCTTTGTAGGCTCCTGAAAAATGGCCAGCTCTCAATAAAAAGCCTGCCATTCGTAATGAAGCTCTGCTATTTGGGGACACGCTGATCCACAGCGCTGTTCGAGCGGAGCGCCGGGGCGCGTCGCCCTACACGGATCGGATGACTCCGCGCCCGGAAGCCCCGCCTCGACGGCGAGCGCTAATCCCAGACCGCGGACGCTCTGATTCTCCGAACCGCAGGCACAGCGACAGCCTTATCTCTGAGCGACACAAGGACTGCACTGTGAATGGCTGCCCCAGCAGCAGCCTGCTTAACCCTTTCAGCTGTGACATCACAAATATGTGGTGAGAGTGTTCTTAACTGAGCGTTCTAATGCTGATGTCACAATCACTACTGGTTAACTGAAGGCGAAGGAGTTCTAGAACACTGACTTAGAATTCTGAAGAAAAAAAAAAACATTCCAAAAAACCTACTCTTCAGCAGTGTGCTGTAATACAGTATTGATATGAAAGGATTCGCCCAGCACTCTGGCAGAAAGGAGAGTGTGTGTATAAGTGTGTGTGTGTGTGTGTACAGGGGTGGGTGAGGGAGGCGTACCTGCAGCTGGGTGGGAGGCCAGGGCGTGTGGGTCAGGTGGCGCACCTGGGAGCTGTGGCGCCCGAGGCTGCGGTGGACGCTGCAGCACTCGTCACAGACGAGCACGCCCCTGTTCACCGAGGCCCAGCGAGGCTCTGCAGGGACAGAGGCACAGCGGAGCGGTCAGAGCCCGAGGCGCTAACGCACAGCAGCGCGGTCAGAGCCCGAGGCGCTAACGCACAGCAGCGCGGTCAGAGCCCGAGGCGCTAACGCACAGCAGCGCGGTCAGAGCCCGAGGCGCTAACGCACAGCAGCGCGGTCAGAGCCCGAGGCGCTAACGCACAGCGCGTCAGAGCCAGAGGCGCTTAACGCACAGCAGCGCGTCAGAGCCGAGGCGCTAACGCACAGCAGCGATCAGAGCCCGAGGCGCTAAAGCAAGCAGCGGGTCAGAGCCAGGCGCTAACGCACAGCGTCGAGCCCGAGGCGCTAACGCACAGCAGCGCGTCAGAGCCCGAGGCGAACGCACGCAGCGGTCAGAGCCCGAGGCTCTAGACGCACAGCAGCGCGGTCAGAGCCCGAGGCGCTAACGCACAGCGGGTCAGAGCCCGAGGCGCTAACGCACAGCGCTGTCAGAGCCCGAGGCGCTAACGCACAGCGTGGTCAGAGCCCGAGGCGCTAACGCACAGCAGCGCGGTCAGAGCCCGAGGCGCTAACGCACAGCGCTGTCAGAGCCCGAGGCGCTAACGCACAGCAGCGCGGTCAGAGCCCGAGGCGCTAACGCACAGCAGTGCAATCAGAGCCCGAGGTGCTAGCGTCCTAGAGCTTCTCAAGGGCAGAGAATCAATGAGCCGCCGCACGCGCTCGATCCTGCAGGAGCCGTCCTTCTCCTTCCTTACTCTTCAGCTGAGGCCCAGTCACAGGGACACAGAAGACACAGAACCAGGCAGCGGAACAGCAGAACCAAGCATCGGAACTGAACAGTGGAACCGAGCAGCAGAACAGAGCAGCAGAACAGAGCAGCAGAACCGAGCAGCAGAACCGAGCAGCAGAACCGAGCAGCAGAACAGAGCAGCAGAACAGAGCAGCAGGACCGAGCAGCAGACCAGAGCAGCAGAACCGAGCAGCAGAACAGAGCAGCAGGACCGAGCAGCAGAACCGAGCAGCAGAACCGAGCAGCAGAACCGAGCAGCAGAACAGAGCAGCAGAACCGAGCAGCAGGACCGAGCAGGAGACCCCAACAGATCAACCCAGCAGCAGAAGACAGGGCTTCATGTGAAAGAACGCTGGCGAAATGGAACGTGGCGCGAGAGCGCACTTCCTTCCTGTGAAAGGGGGGGATTCTGGGATGCGAGTCAGATCGGAGAGCATCTGTCTGAGATTAGGCAGCGCTGGCGCTACAACCCACGGCCTCGCAGAAAGAAAAACACGATCAGCCCGACCCCCCCCCCCGACTTTCCCTCTACAAATAACTAAAAGGGGGCCTCCTCTCCGAAGGCTCGGTTTCGCCTGCTTTAAAAGGCACATTGTGTTACAGTAGATACTGTTACAGCACCCCCGCTGTCCCCAAATGGGCTTGGCCCCTGCTAAGAGACTGCCCACCCCCAGTCTTTCATTTCTGCTAACGTCCCGCGAGCGCTTTCTGTCCCGCCATGGTGAAAACTCACGGGTGTTTGTGGACTGACACCTGAACTTGGTCCCCTAGCCGCGAGCCTCAATGGCTAACCCGTCACAGGAATACTACGGTTTTGGCGGCTGCGTTGGGGGCCGCCGTTTCCACAGAACCACCACAACAAACATCACCTTCGCACCAGCCCACGTCTAACTGACCGCCATCTTCAAACACAGCTCTGAACTTGAGGAGAACGGCACCGAGACTTTCCGAGTTGTTTTTGTTTTTTTTTTTCTCGCGCTGTCGTAGCGGCTTCCGGAACCTTCCGCGCGATCGAGGGCGCTCAGTTTCCCCCCATCCATTATTCAGAGGCCGGCTGGCTGGCTTTGGCAGGCCGCTCGGCTTCAAATGTAGGCCAACCGCACGGCTCTTTCTAACACGCTCCAGAAGGAACTCCTTTTCCCAGCATGCCTCACATACTTAATCTACATCTCCAGTCAAACTCACTATTTTTTTTTTTTTTTTTTTTTTGCGTCAGGCCCAATTGTCACAGGCTAATGTAATCTGTGCACAACAAAAAAGATTGTTTTAAGTGAATGCTTAGAAATGAATAGTGCTTTTCAACCCCCGTTTTTAAAATTACCCAGAATGTACCTTTTAACAAAACATGCATGCGCTTCAAGGCGCAAAAAACTAAAACCGCGAAACACTGCCAAACGCTCCAAGGCCTTCTATTTCTAAACCTGCGAGCTTCAGCGGTACAGAGTGCAAAGAGGAAGTGGAACCACACATCGCCATATATGGACAGCGTGAAAGGGCTGCTTCTGAACCCCGTGTCGTCCAGCCCAGCGACTTCCTCTTTTGCTCCGAGGCGTGGCTCGAAGACGAGGCAAAGCGCAAAGCGCCTTCCACAGGAGAGACGAAGATACCGCGACGGAGAGATAAAAGGCGGGAAAAACTGGAAGTTCGGTTCTTAATTACCGCATACCTGCAGTACAGCAGATTCTGAAACCCGTGTCTCTTTCTGTGGGAAGAGGGTGTAGGATAATGGGGGGGAGGGGGCCCGTTTGCCTTGGACGGGACACGTTCACTCACACAAATCACGGCGCAGATGGCCGAAGGGTCTTCGGGAGCCAGAAGGCACCGTGGGTTCCAACACGCACGGGGCAATTTGAGAGCGCCAGGGAAAAGCGCGGGGGGCGGAGCTGTCGAAAAAAACGCGAAGAAACTGTTCGCTATCATCCGTCAGCGCGTGTCCAACACGTACAGAAACATAAAACCGCGATATTCACGCGCCGCTTAATATCCCTCAAAGAGCCTCATAGCTCAGCTGCTCCCGCCGACTTCCACGAGCGTGCGTTGCCTGTGGCCAACATGACACAAGCAGCAGCTCACAGAGAGGGGGGGGGGGGGGGTTATGGTTAACGTTTTGGTGATCTGTGTCGGAGTTTTAAGACGCCCCCTTAGGCAAATTAAAATTAAAATTAAACAAAGGGCCCAGCTTCCCCGAGACGCCTTTATTTTTAGGTCACAGCGTGCGCACATTCGCCAGATTCTGGGTGACTTTGGGGCCGTCAGTTCCTCATTTCCAGTGAGAAGGGACAGCCAACCGTCCTCACGCACCGACCAGCCGCAAAAATCACCCGCCACTGTAACCAGACGCACACCCCTTAGAGAGGGTCTGGCCATCAAGCGTAGCTCCACTGCTCTCCGTCAACAACAACACGACGCAGGTCTCTCCACAAAGGCATCGCAGCCATTTACTACCCCTCCATACAGACCAGAGAATACACATCATGGGGTTGTGAGCTTTGTGGCAGTCAGGGGCCTGGGAGATCACACCACCTGCTCATTTTCTGAAAGATCCGCAGTACTGCATCCAACACTGTCAACTGCAATCTAAGCAGCTCTGCGTCGCTTGCAGGTGCTCTTCTGTTGCGTTTTGTCATTGCTACACATTGAACTCCGTGTGATGGATAAAAAATGGTCCATAAATAAAGTGCGAGTGAATGACTGATTGACAGATTGGCTGACTGACCCCCAAGAGGCAGGCAGTGTGGAGACAGGCCCGCACGCCGCCCTGCATTCGCATGTTTCTGCACAGCTGCGGTGGGGGACTTGCCACCTGGCGCGCAGATCTGTCTGTCTTCCTTCCTGCCTGCCCGCGACACTAGAGCGAGAGCCGCTAAAATAAACCCATCCTGTCTCAGTGCCACCGCGCGCTCCGCTCGGGCTGCCTGCACGCTACTCTAACAGAATCGCTACGTAGAACCGTAACAAACCTGCCAACAGCCCACACCCATTCACCGCGCACTGTCCTCACTCTCTACACCGTTGCACACCAATCAAGACGCGTCACGCAGTAACAGCGATAGCGACAGCGAAGACAGAGCCAGGCCGTTACTCTAACGGCGCGCTAATCACCCGCGGCAAACTCCGAAACCGGCAGCGCCAGCTGAACGAAAGCGATCTTTCCTCCTTACATTCCTGAACGGTCCCCTTTTTTTACCGCGTTTCTGCGAGCGTGTTCGTACAGAGCATAAGCGGGAGGGCTAACGGTGGGGGCTCGGCGAAGCTAAGATGCAGCCTCTGGGGCCTGCGCGTGCATGACGAAAACTCTGGCAAAGCCCAACAAGATACGCTGCACGTCACGGTCGGCATTCCTTTACCGTCACTAAAACTGCACACGGAGTGTAAGGCAAGCCCTGAACAGGGAACGTCTCCGATTTTGATCACGTAGGCCAACAGCGTTACACCATATTAATAAATAAAAAAAAGTGCAACACAACAGCACAACCCCGCTCATTCTCTGGGCATCCTGTTATTTTTCCTGGCTTTCAGGACAACAATCAGCACCGTTCCTGTAACCAGATGGCCACACAGCATGCAGGACTGGAGCCAGTCGTCCAGCACGTGCAAAAGCAATGAGCAGTGACATCAGCAACACTGCAGATCTCAAATTATTTGAGGATTAAAAAAAAAAAAAAAAAACATTCAACACTTAAGAATAGTTTAGACCCAAGTAAAAAGGTGCACAACTACTCTCAGCCAAACAGATCAGAAAGTGGAATTTGGCAATGGGACAGCCCCATTCTGCAATGTGAAGAGAGATAAATTACTTCTTGTCTGCCAGATAATGCACAGCCCACCCCCTTGCTTTGTGTAAAAACAAGACCAGGTCAAAACCTAGTATATGGCTGGACCTCTCCGGCCGACCAATGGTGTAACTTCATAGCTCGGCCGACCAATGGTGTAACTTCATCACTCACTCAGTAACTTAGTCGCAGACATTCACGTTTGTAGGGCTGGCCCCGCTGTTGCGGTCCAGCCAAAAATTCCAAGCAACATTTGGAACTTCATAAACACAAGCAAAGCAGCACAGTGAATACCATTGGTGTCAGTTGGGATATTATTTTGTGACAAAACTCCAGGTCCTAGAAAGAGGACCTTGCCCATGCAGGCATTCCTCATACTCTTGAGTTTGGTTCTGCACCGTCCCAGGTCTGTCATAAAGTAATTACAGGGGTCAGGCAAGGTACATCTTGAGCAGCAGTCAAATTCTGGACTGTACACACCATCAATCACAAACCATGTGCACAGCCCCAGTCACACAATCCTGCCCCCCCCCCCCCCATCCCCCGGGGCACTAACTTTACACACCACACATATAATTCCACTGTGCAGGTGTGCAAACAGAGACAGTACACATCACTGAGCAGTCGCAGCGTTCAGACACTGCTCCTGTCCCGTCGGCCAAGACAGTGGACAGCGGGGAGTCTCGTGCGTAATAGGCTCAACAATCCAGACACTTCAACTTAAGCCTACCACTCCCTAGATGTGTGACATTTGCCTAGCCCGGGGCAAGGGTTTTCCTCGGGTGACGATGACTTTTAAGCACATTCCGACTACACAAGACTTAAACGCACTATAAGACTCCGGGACCCAACCCTACCCCCTGTCATTTAGTTAGCCAGCTACAACCCATCTGTTATTAATTCTTTTAGATCCAGGCATACCAAGAATACTGTACTCGTAACACGAGTGTGCCCCTCCAAATACTGCTCAAGCTAGTTGGTACAATTCAGATACCTAGCAACCATCACGTTTTAGCACAGCTCACTTAAGGTAAGATACATGCTGTAAAATTACAAACTACTGCATTGGGCGTCCTGCATCATGACATCACCATGCATAAACTTGAGCCCGTGGTAGCCAATTTGATAGCTACCATAAATCAGAAGTGAACACAAAACATAGCCAGATAGTGAAGCAAGCAGAACACAAGCATTCTGTAATATGTAACCAGCTGGTCATTTATATAGCTTAATGTGCCTCGGTATTGCCGTTGTTACGGTCGCTGGCTAAGAAATCGCTAACTAGCTGTAGCCAGCTAACTATAACTAGCAGGCTAAAATGAACGTAGCTTTGGCATAGCAAATCACTTGGCCAAATGACTGGATAGCCATCGACCACTAGCCAGCTATTTAGCCCCACATTGCATATAAAAAACATTTTACAAATAAAAATCTCTCCACAAAACAATTTTCGTAGTTGGTTAGCTCATAAAACCAGTTAAAACTGTAAACTAGAAAACATTTACATTGTTAGCCTGCTAAATATGTTGCCATGTGTTGAAAAGACTATTAAGCGAACGAAATATTCACGCAGCCGGGCATTTCAGCAGAAAACACTTTTAGTTGCGGTGGCAAGTCAAATTAATAGCAGACTAGCAAATTAGTCAGTATTTCTGTGTAACTGTACAGAATGGTGGATGATTGGCAAGTCTTTTAGCATACTTTAACGTGTTTATGTCTAGCTAGCCATGATAGCGAACAAAACTGCTAGCTTGGGCTAGCTATCTTTTCACTTACCTGGAACGCTACAATCAGCGCAAACCTCGCTGTTCCGCAACCGCTTCGACATCCTTTTCCCCGATAAAGGGCCTTCAAAAAGGTCAAAAATATGTTTTGCTTAATTTATATATTCATATGACAGATAGAAAACGGACGTATAAAACTATCCCGATACAATTCCAACTGAGGGGGGAAAGGACAACAAAATAACTGGCTAGCACCACCAGTCTTTTTTTCCTCTTCGTTTTTATTCTACAACAGAGACGGGAAGCCAGCGGCTGCAGTTCTCATGACGGAAACTCTAACCAGCATGAATGCGTATTGTTGCGGAGGCCGTGTTTATTCAGGAAATAAATATACGGGGAAAGTCTAGCGCAGAACGAAGACTGCAGTTGAAGCACAGCGTAAAAAATATCTTACGTAAAATTAAGTATTATCCCTTCAATAGACAGGAGACACAACGACGTCCGCCTGTCAAGAGGTCTGGGTCACGCACGTCAAAAGTCTTATTCTTCAATAAGATACGACTGTTGCTTTTGCGCTTGATCTGGAACCGGTAAACGGAAGCTGTCTCAATCTCATTGCGCTTGTTACTGTTGGATGCGTAACTTAGATAAATTACGTAGCTTGCTTCCTCTCCATCTTACAGGATGACATCAACTCGATAACTGAAGAGTAGTGTTCGCTGGTTGGGCAACGACTTTGAAATGGCAGGGCGCAGCATAACGCCCGACGATTTACGCAATTTTATGTTTATTATTGGAATTTTTAAAAAACATTACATTAATAGAAATATGTAAAACGTCCAGAGTCGAGTAACTAATTGTTAACGGTAATTGCAATTCCCCCGAAGTGAAATAATGGTCACGTCTGTGTTTTGGAACTAATCATTTTTCACGGCAGGATATTTCTTTCTTACACATTTAATATTTTAAATGTGTACGTTAAATTGAAACTGAATATGTCACTATATAAAAATGACTAAGTATATAAAACTGTGTCAACATTAAAAGGGAGTCATCGTAACTAAAACGGAGCCACAACAATTTACCATACAT
Source organism: Anguilla rostrata (assembly GCF_018555375.3). Lineage (NCBI taxonomy): Eukaryota > Metazoa > Chordata > Actinopteri > Anguilliformes > Anguillidae > Anguilla > Anguilla rostrata. Next base: position 3,716,903 of record NC_057942.1, on the reverse strand, counting down.
TGACCATATATATTTTACACACCCCCACCGGAAAGGTAGACTCAACCTGTCACTTCCTTGTTTTTCAAAAGTTTTATTTTGAGAAGTTAGCACCATATTTTACATGTATCTCGTTTCATTTCCATCTTTATGTTGGGCCAACAGACGCTTCTTCCAGTGTTATTTTAGATTTGCTGTCTGCACTGTAACTTACAACGCAGAGTTGTGGTACAACGTTGTTTCATGCCACTGTGCTGCTGAACTAGCTGGCTAGTAGCTTATTAACGTTAGTTCAACGAGGGAGAATGTGTTCCGCCGAAAACGAAGATTTCAGGGTTAAGTTTCCTCTACATTACTTTGTCTGGGAGAATGATTACAGGAATCTCGAAAAGGAGTTGAAAAAGGTATGTAAAATGTGTCTTAGGAAGTTTTACTTCGTTGCACGTTCGGCCAATTAATAGCTAGTTTATTGCTGCATTTTCTTTATTGAAGCTAGTTAGCATGCTACCTTATTTGCGATCTTGGTAGTAGTACTACTGTGAGCAGATAGCTAGTTAGCAGCCAATGTCTAGATCTTACTAAGACTTGGTTTCCAATTTATTTAATATTTGTTGGAGTAATTTAGTTCTGGATCAACGTTCACTGACATTACTCACTAATTCATGATTTTCAAAAAAATATGTTACGCTGGAGTTCTGCTATCTTGTTTGGTCGTAGCTGTGGTAGGGTAGCAGCTGTGTTATTGATTGATGCAGCATCCCGCATCAAAGTGCCCAGTCCCGTTCTTCCAGAAAGCGCAAAATATGTTTTTTAAAAGCATTTGAGCATGGCCACTCAGACCTAATTTCAGTCCAGTTTTGACCTTTAAAGCGTGTATTTACTCTGGTGAACCATGTGATACAATTGTGTACCTGCTTGTACGTCATGTGTCACTGTTACGCGTCTAATAGGAGGACCACCATCACATTGAAAGTAAAGGTCACGTTTATAAAACGTCCTATCTAAAATGAAACCATAACGTTAATGATACGTTGCCGGTAGCAGGTCGTATGGCTTTGTAAGTTTATCCATGTAAGAATATAAAAGTTTGGTGTTGCTTCACAAGGCTACCATTAATTGTGCTGAACTGTTGCGGACTCTTTCCGTTTGAAAGAACAACGTAGAGCTGGTTGACCCCAGAGGACGGACACCGCTCCACCTGGCAGTCTCCCTGGGACACCTGGAGTCAGTGAGAGTCTTACTGAGACACAATGCGGAAGTAACCAAAGAGAATGCAAAGGGATGGACAGGTGAGGCCAGCATCTGATTACATCAGTAGGTCATGGAGTGATTTGCGATGTTGTACGAGTCACAGCTCTCAGACTAGCATGTGGCATTTGAGGTGGCTTTGCTGGTGGTTGAACCGTATTATTGGAGTCACTCACTCCCCATAGCTCCCGGTACTGAGAGGTTTATCATTAATAGATCCTGAGTTTTTGGCTGAAATCATGCGGGATAACCGGATATGTGACATGTAGCTTTGTATAAATTATACAAATAAGTGCTTTGGTTCTCTCTCTCTCTCTCTGCATGAATGAAATTTGAGCTGGAAGTTTCTGTGGTACTTAGCATCTGATCACTGTTTTCTGTAATGGCATGTGGGTGTTTGTGTGTGTGTGTGTGTGTGTGTATGCATGTGTGCTCATGCATTCGTGTGTGCTGGTGTGCGTGCGTGGGTGAATGTGTTTGTGTGTGCGTGTGCGGCGCACGTGTGTGTGTGGGGTGCATGTCTGTGTGTGTGTGGGGCGCATGTCTGTGTGTGGGACGCGCGTGTGTGTGTGTGTGTGTGTTCGTACAGCGTTGCAGGAGGCGGTCAGCACTGGAGACCCAGAGATGGTACAGCTGGTACTGCAGAGACGGGACTACCTCAAAGCCTCCACAGCCCTGGGAGGGGTGCCTGAGCTGCTGTCCAAAATCCGTGAGGTGCTGCTCTGCCGCTCTCTCTCTCTCTCTGCCTTCACGTACTGTAAATCCCTTTTATTACTGTGCCACTGGAACCAGGCTGAATGGCTTAGCTCATTTCCCGGGTGATTTAGTGTTCTGCGCCTTGTCACTCTTAAACCGTGTTCGCGCGGTCTGCTAGCGAGCCTCCTTACGAGCAGGCTGTGGACGGAATCTGTAAATTACCTAATTATGTCGCTCGCTGTTGTACGTGTGCCAAAAACTGGAGGAGATTAATGGAGAATGGGGAGAGGAGAATGCCAGCATCGCAGCTAGCAGCCTGAGGTAGATGCAAACAGTACGCTCTCTGTGCTCTCCTGGAAAAACCTTGTTGCAGTTGTCCCTCTCTGAGCGGCCACAAGCATTCGGTTGTGTTCCGGTCCGGGATGCTGTAATGGAGAAAATAAGTTGTGCTGCACATATTCAGTCAGGTGTTGAGACTAAATAGAGAGCACTGACTAATTAATTTCTCTTTTTTTTTCCCCTCACTACTAGTCTCCGGATTTTTACATGGAAATGAAGTGGGAGTTCACAAGTTGGAGTAAGTGTCGCCTGATGGATTTGGTAGCTTCACACCTAACTGATGTCTTGTGACTAATTCTGGAGCAGTCTCAGTCATTTCAGTTGTATAATAAAGCTGGCGTAAACAAATGAGCCAATGGCTGGCTGGCGTAGAAGTGTATCCAGGTGAAAACAAACACAGACAAGCCAAGACTAATTTTTTGTGCTTCAGATTGTAGTATTGATTTACTTTAGATAAGTAACCTTGAGCTTGTCAGCCAGTCTGCATTTACTGGCCCCCGTGCGCTTGTGTGAACCATCCCATGTCCTGCATCTTTCCCAGTCCCCCTGGTGTCACGGGTGTGCCCCAGTGACGTGTGTCGAATTTGGAAGAGCGGTGCCAACATTCGCGTGGACGCCACACTGCTGGGGTTCGAGAACATGACCTGGATCAGAGGTCGAAGGAGTTACATCTTCAGAGGAGACGGTGAGACTCAGGGGTGAAGTTGGGAGTTCCACACCTAGAAATTGAGGCACACATTTCCAGAAGTCCCATAACCCTGATTTGAATGTGCAGCCGGACTTGCCTCCTCTGTGTTAATTTTATTGCCATTGACTGTGATGCGTTGTCTTGTCGGTCAGTTGAATACAGTGCCTGTAAGTCGCTCTGTATGAGAGCATCTGCCGAATGGCTGGCTAAACTGTGAGTGCGTTTGCCCGTGTTGTGACGCACGCGCAGACAGCTGCACGGAGCTGATGGAGGTGAACCACGACGAAGAGGTGGTCGACACGGAGCGCTTCGACATCTCACGGGAGATCGAGGACGTCACGCTGGACTCCATGCAGCCGGCCGAGCACGAGGTCGCCAAGCGACTGACCACGCCCATCGTCAACACCTACCTGGACACCCGCCACATCGCCTTCGAGAGGTACGGCTGGCTCCTCCCTCAGCTTAAAGTACGCCATATTGGCGGTGAGGTTACACAACATAGGCATGGAAGACCAATGTCCTCTGACTGAAATTTAATAATAGGTTATTAGAAGGAGGCCGAAGAAGAAAGGGGTAGGAGATAATGGCAGCAGTGTAGTTTAACCCTTTGAAGAGCAGGTTTTGTTGGAATTTTTTAAAATCTAGTTTAAAAAAAAAAAAGTCAGTGTTCTAGAACTCTGTTGCTTTCAATTCCCAGTAGTGACTGTTACATCAGCATCAGAATGCTCAGTGAAGAACATTCTGAACACATATTTGTGATCTCACGCCTTAAAGGGCTAATGGTTGAGGAAGTGCCCTTTGTAGCTGAGCAGTTGTAGGTTACGTTGCCAGGTGGGGCACTGCTGTTGCGCCCTTGAGCAACATGCTTTGCATTACTGAACATTGAGCTGTAAGAATGGATAGCACCTAAAAATCTAATTGTGTAAGTTGCCCTGGATAAGAGCATCTGTTAAATGTTTATGATGTAAAAATGCTTTATAAGGTTTGCTGAAAGATGGTCAAATACAAAGTTTTACAAAGTTTTGTTGGCTTGACTACATCAGGAGGTAAATGCAACCTCTTTGACAGGATCCAGTTCACCCGGCAAAAGGCAAACTCCAGAATTCATGTATCGTGTTGCATTTGTCGTGCCAGCTGACGGCTTGGGCTGTGTTTGTTCGAGTGACCTTGGCCAGAGGCCTGCATAGTTTTTGCATGGAGGACACGACCTTGCCCTTCATTTATCGGGGGGGAAAAAAAAAAAAACAGAGCGGGTGCTTTCGTCTCCGCAGGAACAAATCTGGGATTTGGGGCTGGAGGACGGAAAAGACGGAGGTCGTCAATGGATTCGAAGCAAAGGTGAGCAATACGTGTGCAAGACCAGACCAGACAGGACAGGACTTAGCCTAGCTGCTGCTGAGATGGTAAATGGTAAATGGTAAATGGACTGCATTTATATAGCGCTTTTATCCAAAGCGCTTTACAATTGATGCCTCTCATTCGCCAGAGCAGTTAGGGGTTAGGGGTTAGGTGTCTTGCTCAAGGACACTTCGACATGCCCAGGGCGGGGTTTGAACCGGCAACCCTCCGACTGCCAGACAATCTGTCTTACCTCCTGAGCTATGTCGCCCCCTGATGATGCAGTGTGTGCACGCCTGGACCCCCAAGAGGTGACGGCACTACGCCGGTGTACCGATACTGAGCAGATGGACACGCTATTTGTCCGCTCGTCTGCCAACGTTGCTTCCTCATTTGAGACCCCGCTGAGTCACTCGGGAGCCAGCGTCTGTCAACAGAAGCTTGCATATGTTTGATGTATTTGCAAACGTATTTGCATACCAATATTTGCGATGTGTATGAAGCTTCTTGCGTTGATGGAAATGCTCATCCAGGTTTGAGGTTCTTGTTTGTTACTCATTTCCTTTTCCATCAGAATGAATGTAATCTTCTGTGTAATGCGTAATGATTATAAGCTCGGGTGTATTTTAGGACTGCTCTTCATTAGTACACTCCTTAGTGAGTGCTAGTGATTGCGCTGCCTCTGGTTACTTGGGGACTGTTGTTGACGTTGGGTTTTTCATTGGCAGGTTTTCACTGTGAACAACGTCAACGTGGTGATCCGGACGCGGACAGAGCATCTCACGGACGAGGAGAAGGCCCGAATAAAAGGTAAGGAGCCGGCACACCTGTGCTCATTTACAGCCTCATTTCAGTAGTAGAATCACGGAATGCTAGTAGAATCACGGAATGCTAGTAGGAGCATAGAATGCTTAGAGCATTCTACGCAGCAGAAAAGCATAGAATGGTCATAAGGGGTGGATATGTCACAGGCTTCTGATGAGATGACTGAGGTCCTCCCACTGTTGTCAATAAGATCCCGGGGCGTACAAAGAGTGAGGGGGGGGGGGGGTTCCTCCTGACCTGGCCACCAGATCATCCGTCCTCAGTTTAATTTCCGTACTCACTCCATCCTTCTCCACCTCATTCGGTTGATGGTGAGCGTACTGGCGCAAAATGGCTGCCATGCATCCTGAGACCGGAATAATTTCTTCACTTGCTCTTACCTGGCATTTTGTTTTTTTGGGAACGATGAGGCAGACGGCACATAGTTTAGGGACCCTTCCCATGTAAGTGCAGTAACAGTACTGAATAGCAGTATGCCCCCAGGATGAGTAGATTTTCTTTAGAGGAACTAACACACCAACAATCTCTTCTTGTGTCGCGTAGATGAGCGGAATGTTCTGGAATCTCTCCTCGGAACAGTGGAGCAGCACTTCAGTGCCCAAGGGGTAAAGAATTCCATAATTTCTTTCGGGAATTATATTTATGAAGTGTCAATACTGTAGCTTTTAAACTTACACCTTGCATAACCACATTTAAAAAGATTCTTAGCATATTGATATCTTTTTACTGAATCCAGTGTTTTGTCCACTGGAGCAGGAAATCTTAAAGCTAAAGACAACAGCGTTCCTGGTCCATGTTTGGAATGTATGGAAATGTTGAACAGGTCAAATTGCACCCAGTGGCCTCTGTCCCATCCAGAAATGGAATATGCTACACTATTTTGTAATTATGAGGAGTTTTTGTATAATATACTGATTTCTATTTCACTGCAATGTATATATTTTTTGAAAATGTATTAGGTCTTAAGCGCATGCTAAGTATAAGTGCATACATGAAGGTTCAGCCAACAGTCATTGTTGATGTGAAGTCATCACTGTCACAACCGACAGTGGCAGTTAATACATAAACCTACATAAAAGTTAAGATCAAGTTAAGATATGGGGGAACTTAAGCATAAGCATGTTTCACAGTAGGGCATTTCCCGTAAGAGGTGACTTTCGGTTGGCTTTCGAAAACAGGACCTCACCCTGGAGTACGCCACTGCCACAAACCCTACGGCCATCACGCCTGAGGAGTACTTCGACCCAGACTTTGACCTGAAGGACCGAGACATCGGCCGGCCCATCGAGCTCACCATCCGAACCCAAAAGTGGGTCCCGTTCCAAGGCCTTTGGGCGTCAGAAAATGGGGCGTGCTGCAGTGCCGTGGGAAAAAAATGGCTGCCGTGACACGTTCCGTCCCAGAACCACCGATGAATCTGTGAAGCGCTTTATGGAAAATGCAGCAGGGACGAGTCTTAAAATATGAAAGATTACGTAGGCATTCTAGACCTTTACCACATGCAAAAACCAATAACGTGACCAGTGACTGGTCATGTCAATTTGTTTTGCACCAGTCCTCGGTTGTGATACTGGTTTTGCGTGTGCTAAAAGGTTTTTGCTCACGCTGAAGGTCTTCGTAAATCAGGCAGTTTATAGCTTTCAGGACGTTGTTATCTGACCAACTTGACGATACCTGAGAGAATGCCGAAGCCTAATGTTACCTGGCTAAAGATTAGCAGGGTTCCTGTTTTAGCCCATATTCATGGTCCAAATCACGTTGTCCTGGTGTAAGATGACAAGTTGTGATGTATTTTTTTTTTGGGGGGGTACCCTATGTGCTCTGTGCTACGTGCAGGTTCAAGGCCACCCTGTGGATGAGCGAGGAGCACCCCCTCTCCCTGGTGGAGCAGGTGACCCCCATCATCGACCTCATGGCCCGCACGAGCACGCACTTCGCCCGGCTGAGGGACTTCGTCACCCTGCAGTTCCCTCCGGGATTCCCAGTCAAGATCGGTACGGTCCTATAGCGCTGACAGATCCGCCCGAACTCACCCGTCGCTGCTCAGGTTTGGGGCTGGGATTGTTACTGACCCCATCCTTTGACCATCTGAAGCTCTAAAGCAGTGATTCCCAACCCTGTTCCTGGTGATCTATCAGCCTGCAGGTTTTCATTTCAGCCCTAATTTGGTGCAGCTGATTCTAGTAATTAGGAGCTTGACAAAGATCTCTAGCTGTTGAATGAGCTTTGTTAGGGCTGGCGTGAAACCCTACAGGACGGTAGATCTCCAGGAACATGGTTGGACAGCCCTGCTCTAGAATATCTTTTAGTGCCCACATGTGCTTACGGCAAACAGACTTAGATTCTTGCTGGAAGCACCCACTGATTTTTAGCATACTAAACACTGACACCTTAGCTGCTGTCCTTTTTAATGCTTAAATAAGTGACAGATTTATTGAATCATTATTGGTGTAATATTCGTACTGAAATGCAAGTACCGAATGTTTTGATATTAATTTTTTTTTCGTTATAGAATATTGCAGCCCTGGTGTTTAAGTATATGAAAGTGTTTCAGTTTGATTTGTATGCGGTGGGCTTTAATAAAACCCGGAAATTGAATAAAACCTCAATCATCCTCTGATCCTCCTTTGATTATAAAAATAAGAATAGATAAAGCAGCATTTAATGCGATGCGGTGAGCTGAAATATCAAAATATCACTTTGGACAGGCAGATAATGAAAAATATGACTTCATGACATATCAGTGTTTGTTGCTTTTTGTCTTCGTTTCCCAGGAAAAGTCTGTGAGACATAATTCAATTTTATGCTTTTTTTCCATTGTAAGTACCAGCCATTCAATAGTGTTATGGGGTATAAAAAGATGTTTATGATTGCAAGGATTTAATGTATTGTGGGCCGGGGTGATTTGGGTTACATTACTGGCCCGATCAAATTTCTAGGACTTTGTCTCTAAAGTCCTTTGCTGCCTCCTTATGGCAGTACTAGTCTGTCACAGCTCTGCAGCAAATGGAACAGCGGTGTGCTCCATTAGTAAATTGCTACAGACAGACAGACGGGGTGTGCTGGTCGGTGTGTCAGACCCGCTCTGCGCTCCATTAGCTGACCTGTGACCCTCGTTTCCTCTCATTACATTACAGGCATTTAGCAGACGCTCTTATCCAGAGTGACTTACACAACTTTTTTACATAGCATTTTTTACATTGTATCCATTTATACAGCTGGATATATACTGAAGCAATTTTCGGTTAAGTACCTTGCTCAAGGGTACAACGGCAGTGTCCTACCCGGGAATCGAACCTGCGACCTTTCGGTTACAAGTCTAGTTCCTTACCCACTGTGCTACACTCCGTCCACAAATTGCTACAGACAGATAGACAGGGTGTGCTGGTCGGTGTGTCAGACCCGCTCTGCGCTCCATTAGCTGACCTGTGACCCTCGTTTCCTCTCTCGCAGAGATCCCGCTCTTCCACGTGCTCAACGCTCGGATCACCTTCGGGAACGTCAACAGGTGCAGCACCGGAGAGCCCCTGGACACGAACCCGCCATCTGCAGCCGCGACGCCCACGGAAGAGGAGGACGTGGGTAAGGCCGCCATTTTGTTTCCAGGGTCCCACGGCTCTGCTATTATAAAGTGCTTAAGTGAGGGTACTGTACGCAATACACGCGCAACAGGACCACAAGTCAGTCAAAACGGCTACTGGAATGCACTGGAATTTCAAGTACTGGAACCTTTACTAAAGAAATTTACAAAAAAAAGTCCATATTTCTTTCAACAAAACAAAATGACATTTTAGTGTTTAGTACTTATATTTATGGTTCCATTCACTGAATGCCCATTACTGTCCACGGGACATTTGCCAGCTGTTCCTTTGAAACATCACTCAGAACGGTTGGCAAATTTCCCATGGACAGTAGTGGACATTCAGTGAATGGAACCATACATATAAATACTAAACACTAAAATGCCATTTTGTTTTGTTGAAAGCGATATCGACCTTTTTTTGTTGTTGTAAATTTCAGGCGCACATTATCAACAAAGACATGTCTTTCACTGCAAGTGGCGTCCTCGTAGAGGCTGTTCCTTGGTCACCGTTGATGCCAGTATACGCATCTCTTTCTATTCTCCCTGCCTTAATCCTCTTACCCCAACCAACCTCCCCCCCCCCTCCCCCAGCCCTTGCTCCATTCCAGGTGTGCCCCACGGTGTTTGAGGTGCCCCCCCACTACCGCCACCGGGGGGGCAGCCGAGCCACGCCCGTGTCCAACCACGACGAGGAGCTGCTGCAGTACGCCATCCACCAGAGCCTACTGGAGGCTAACGGAGGCCTGCGGGTGAGCCTGCTCACTGTACACTACGACCGTTAGCGTAGCCGCTTACATTTACACTGCGACCGTTAGCGTAGCTACTTACATTTACACTGCGACCGTTAGCGTAGCAACTTACATTTACACTGCGACCGTTAGCGTAGCCGCTTACATTTACACTGCGACCGTTAGCGTAGCAACTTACATTTACACTGCGACCGTTAGCGTAGCCGCTTACATTTACACTGCGACCGTTAGCGTAGCTACTTACATTTACACTGCGACCGTTAGCGTAGCCGCTTACATTTACACTGCGCCGTAGCGTAGCACTTACATTACACTGCGACCCTTAGCGTAGCGCTTACATTTACACTGCGACCGTAGCGTAGCACTTACATTACACTGCGACCTCACACTTTACTCTTACACATCAATCCTTACTTACTTACACTGTGACCGTTAGCACCTTGCTCAAGGGTTCAACGGCAGCTTCCTGCGGGTGTGGCACACCCCTGTGTCTGTCTGTAGATGTTTGTTCTCTGGCCCCAATCAGCATCATTTGCATGTTATTTGCATTTTTAAACGTCCCATAGATCCAGGTCCTGTTGTTTGTGCTACAGTCAGCCCTGTCAGATGTGCTGTATGTGTTTCCTGAAACGAACAGGAAACCCATATACTTGTGAACTGATCACTTTTATCGTTTCAATAATCTGCCGATTGATTTTGCTTTTCAAGGAGACGTCTTGGGCTGACAGCAATGGGAGGGTCAGCGAATCAACGCTCAACAGCCCTGGTGAAAGGTACATTGAAATTGAGGCATGGGGGGGGGGAGTGGTGATGAAAACAAAATTGCTTCTGTCTGTCTATCTAATGCGTCTCTTCCTGGTGCTGCCATCTTTCCTGGGGATGCAATTCCAGGTCTGTCCCAGAGGGGGTGCTGGTGGACCTGGGAAACTCGGTCGGCCCTGTCAGCAGCGGATCCACCGTCAGCCCAGACTCAGACCTCCAGCTCGCCATCTCCCTCTCCGCCCGGGCGCAGGAGGAAGAGGAGCGGAGACGGAGGGAGGAAGAGGAGGAGCTGGAGAGGATTTTGCAGCTCTCGCTCACTGAGAAATAAACTAGTGAGGGGAGCAAAAATAATAATAATAATTACTTTTTTTCCTGTAAAGGAAGTGAGTCGACCTTTGCCATAGCTACGCTAACTTTCTAACTCCAGAGGCGGCCATTTTGAGCCCTGCCACACCGGAAAGCCCGTTAACCTGCAGGCGTCAGTCTTAACATGCAGCGGGTGGGGCCCACACCACCACAAGCAACTATTGTCAATGTGTGATACACATTGTTTCTTACTATTTTATATGCATAAACATTTATTATATATATATATATATACACGTATATATATTTGTATCCCTTCATAATTTTATACGCGCACTCGTTTCTTGAGCAACGCCCCTGTGTGGCAAGTTCTGTGCGCCGTTGGCCAGGTTTTTGAACACTACCTTAGAAGAGGCTGGAGTGGAGGCAAAGTCAGGCCTGACGGACTGCATTGTTTTAGGAAATTTTGAGTATTCCACTGCGAAGGGAAAAGGAGGTAGATATGATCCGATGGCGCACGTAATATGATCGTTGACTGGACGTGTTGGTGAGAGTCGAGTCTGCGGGTAGAGTTTTAGAAAAAGGCTTTAGCGTTTCAATTAAAAGATATCTCAGGGTTTCGTACTAGTTCCTCTGACCTTTTTTTTAAGAGGGTGTGAAAGTAAGGCAGAGGGGGCACGTTGAAAAGGAGAGAATGTTCGTTGAGGTATGGCGGTCGAGTCAACAATAAATTTAGGCCGCACTGTAGCAAGTTCAATAGCGTAAATCCGGGCCTGTTGCCAAGCTTTCACGTTTTTCATATCCGGGTCAAACAAAGGTCAGTAAGTACATCACGTTAGCAACCGGCAGCAGGCATATTGGGACAAACGGGTACGCAAAACAATCGAAGCAATAGCAATGCCAGTGTGCCTGCGGAAGAGATACACACGGCCCAGAGCTGGCTACACGCAATTTCAATCTCCAGTGGAAGACTTGAGTGTAATGTTCAGGTTTGCAGTGTAGGCCTTTAATGGTAAGTTTCTGTTATGTATAAATGTTAATAGTTGAGTAACGGAATCGGTAATGTGCCAGAGCTGCAATGCAAAAGTATTAAAAGGGCTGAACCCCCCTCCCCCCCAGACGCAGACTGCCACAACCGTCGTTTTACTGGTCCGCACGTGAATTCCTGGGAAGTTGTACGCTCTATATGTGAACGCGGACGCCAGCTGAATGTAGCATCACAGAACCGCGTTGGCCTCTCTCTGTCTGTGGAGAGAGCCTTGCGGTGCTTCGGTTTGCCCTGCTAGTTAGCAACTTGCTATGCGATTCAAGACCAAAATGATTTTTTTTTTTTTTTTTTTAAAGAAAGAAATAAAATGGTTGGAGATGTGTAGCATTTCGTTGCGTGCTCAGACGAAGGGGGATTTCGTATTTTATACTTTGAAAGTCTTGAAACTTTTGCTCAAAAAAATTAATTGAGGCATTTAAACAACACTGGGAACTGATATAAGTGCATATAAAGTATTTCCAAACAGTGACGTAATATTTTTTTCTTATGGCTGGTACTGCAAACCTCGAGGATCGTATAAACAGACAAGAGATCTCTATCATCCAAAATAATTTTGCATTAATAATATTAGTTTTGAAAGGGGAAGGGACTTCGTATGCTGTATTAATTTTGCTGGAGAGCTCTTGTCTTAACATGTTGAAGAATTTGCTTCTTAAAAGACATTTGTCAGTTTCAGAATGTTCGTTTTTGTCTTTAAAAAAAAATAAAAGCACTTTATTTCCAGTGAGATTTAAGAGACTTATTGTATTTAGAGTTGTAAAAACTGAGATTAGTATCATGATACTCACAATTTGCTGTTTAATTCACTAAATGAGTAATTATTTTGAGTTCCCTTTTGGAAAAAAGTGACATTTATTGCACTTCCTAAATCAAACAGGTGATGGCAGTGTTCTTTGATATTTTATTGTAGTTCTCCATTTTATTGTAGTTCCCCTTCCTGACAGACCAAAAAAGGATTGTCTATGTCTTATTTGTCTCTTAATAAACTTGGTCCTCATCTGTTTGTTGTAGAAAATACTCATTTTAATTTTAGTTTGTTCTGTTGGGCCTGGGATGGCAAGAATTGATCTTCTTCATTTGGTTTCGTTTGCTAAAACTAGCCGCCACCCACGCTCATTGATGACATCTCCGCATCTGTGCTGTTTGTATACTATATTCCGCAATTAGAGGATCTGAACTGTTTATGCTAATTAACTTTGCGTCCATAAGAATATTACTGTGGATGTAAACGGGGCTTATCCATGTCGTGTAGGAGGAATTTTCTGTGTAACTGGCCTTGTAAATTAAATTGCAAAAGATTGCCCTTCCATGCAACAGACTCACCAACACAACGAAGAGTGATTATTCACAGTCAGAACTGAACAACCTATGTCTTCTGATGTCATTGTGGAAATGCATAATCTGTAGCACTGAATTAAGCAGATTCTCTCATAAATACAATATCTGTCGCTTTGAACACCGATTCGCCCACTGCAAGCATTAATATGGGTTAGAAAAGCCTTATTTCACTTTGTGTACATGTATATTACTGGTTATGTAATGTGTTTAATGCCATTTGACATTTCAGTCCTGAGAGTCTTGGATTTATGCAAATTGTAGTTTAAATTTAAATGGTAATGGTCAAGCCTTGGGTAACCTTGGAGTTTATTGACAGTTTCTAATCTTGACAGACATTTGAGTGCCATTTGTAGGGGTCTTTGAAGTCTGGGGTCTTATTTCATGATTTAGGAAGTGTTTGAGGACTGTTGCAGCCCCAGTCCTACCTTGAATACTTAAAATTGCCTTTTAAGTGGAAAGATCAGGATCCAGTCTCCATAACCGCTTTCTGTGTGACACAATTAAAATTTGCCCGAGTTCCTTGTGATCGAGGCTCAGCTGGATATCGCACTCGTTTTAAATGTGTACGACCCTGAAAAGGCCTGTGTACTTTCAGCATTCTGTTGTTTTCTCTTGTAAAACACTTCCCGTTGAGTTCAGTTGAATGGTCAGTTGTTTTGAATGGTGATGGATGGTGCAGAGACAATGAAAATATAATGTTTTTCTCAAGGGCAGTGTAATTCAAACAAAAACATTTTAGCTATTCATTCATTAACTGTCTAATGTAGACAGGGTAGTTAGTGCTGAGAAAAGCACAAACTTTGTTCAAATGATTCATATTCATTATTCAATGTGCGTTTAAAATGTGCAGAAAACTACAGGAACTTGGGGAGGTGGGGGGGGAGAGTCGTTCAGAATTCAAAATATATAGTCAATCGTCGTGGATCAAATTCAAGAACACAACTAGTGCAAGGAATCTCCAGAGGTAATTGTTGTAAATGTTATTTGATGGTTAATGTAGGTCAAAACCACACCAAGATCTCCATGCTCCAATTTTTCATTAACATCTCATCTTGACCTAAATTAGAGCACTTTTTCTCAGTGTTGTAGTTTGTGTGTTTGTGCTCTGTTTTCTTCCTGATTTGCAGACCTCTAATGTAAGCCATTCAGCCACTCAAACATAATTATTGTGGGAAGGGGGGAGATTGTTAAGTAGATTTTTTCAGACAGGAAGGTAAATAAATTAGGCGTCTGGAAAGGTGCTCCAGGTTTTTTTTTTTCTCTCACGAGAACATGAAGGAAGGAGAGAGACCCAGCAGAGCACTCTGTTTCCAAGGCTTTGTGTGATGCCCGCTCTCCTCCTTCATGTTTTTGTTTTTCCGTTAATGAATGGAGCGAAGGCTGCGCTTGGCGCGGGGCGCTAAATGATGCTGTTAATGCCCGCGTGACACGCGCCGAGGGCGCGCGTTGAAAGCACGGAGCCATCAACGGCGCACTTCTGAGTCCTCCGCTCGTTCCATCCCAGTTACCGCGCAGTCACCAATGAGACATACAGGCTTTCTTGCCGATTTTGTAGTGCATGGACACATTCAATAGCCCGCTATATAGTGGGGGTTTTTTTTTCACTAGTAATATTTGCATTCTGTTTTCATGCTTTATGACCATTACTATTTAAAGCTCCGTGAACAGAACTTAACCCTATCCAGAAAACCCGATAGAATGCAGTATTTGCAAAATCATAATTACATAATTAGTGATATTTTCGGATGCCCTGCTCCTACAACGAGTGCTCTGCTTCAGCCACAAATGTAATCGGTATAGAGAACTGTAATTGAGTCCGAGAGAGTGCGTTTTAACCCTTATGGGCAGAGGAGTTAAATGAAAACTGCATTTTATTGTGTTGGGCTTCAAGCGAGAGTCACGGAAAAGTTTGCTGGAGAACTATAAAGATTATAAAAAGCACTTCTCGTAACAAAGTACAGTGTAATAAAAATAAATCAGACCACAGAACTCCAAATTTACTGTGAGATGTGATTTCATGTAGTTTATTTTCAACAGATGATACTGTAACACATCCAAAGAAAGATAATCAATAAATAATATACACCATTGTTAAAATAAATACTTCAATCGTTGTCCCAAATATTAAGTAAATAAAATAGGGAAATAAATAGCATACAAAAATATATAAATAATTCTAATCATTGAGTGAAATATTGCATTAGGAGTTTATCAGTGTCAGGCAGTAGCTTTGATCAAGTTAAAAACAAGAAAAAAAACTAAGACCCCTAACCAATTTACAATAATACATTTTCCAGTACAGTAGATCAATAATAGAAAATAAAAAGTACAACAAAATTAGACGTACAACCGCTTTAGGTACCACACAATCATGGCAGTTTCACTGTGTTATATTTTAGTCATTTAGCAGGTGCTCCAATCCAGAGCGAATTTTTAAAAATCGTTTCTTTACACTGAACCAATTTCCCACCATATCCAGGCCTACCATAGCAAATGGCTTTGCTATCATGCATACCATGCCATGTCTTCAATCTGTCTTTCTGGCTTGTTACGGCGAGCCTACTGGTATGCTCTGGCCTTTTGACAACTTAAACAATGTGCTTTAAGTATTAACACATGCTTTGTATGTCATATTATTGTCCTTTAGCCTAAAGAAAAGGATCAGAATATGGCCTAGCCACACAGTGTCAAAAATATTAATCACAACGCAAAGGAATAATAACATAACACGTCGATGTATTCAAATAAAGTAGGCTATATATACAATAGCCAGGCGGATACTTTTCGTACACATTGGTCACGTGTAACGCGTGGGAAAAGTTTATTGTTTGTGTCTTGTCCAAATCCACGGCGATGGCATCTGGAGTGTCGGTGATGATCTTCACTGAAGAGGGTTTTGCAATCCTCCGGCACTGGATTCCACGACAGCTCACTGAATCCGCGTCGCTGCATGGCTTACCGGTGTCGCAAAGGTTTGTAGACGACCACTGCCATGACGATCATCACGAACAAAAGCACCGAGAGCACGCTCAGTAGCAGGGCTGCGAGAGGGAAATCGGACATTTGGGCATTACGCAAGTAGGCGATACAAACGGGCTGTAAGTTCGTTTGTCTGTCTCCCAACCAACACGAACGTTAAAGCCCTGTGAATTGTCGTAAATCGTCACTGACAAATCAGCTGTCCTGTAATAATGATTTTTTTTTAACATGAAAATGTAGGCCCGTACAGTTTACTATTCGAGACAACGATATCGTGAAACGTCAACATTTACCTTTGCGAAATTAAAATATGCATTTTTTTTTTTGTAAACTACTCCGTTGTAATCGCTGTCCAACATTTAACTACGCCAATATTATGGCATCCCAACTCCGAAGCCCTAGCTAGACAGTCGGGCCTCCGTGTTTGTATGCTCTGTTCGATGCGGAAAATATATCCTTCTTACCTAAGTTCTGGTTTTGCAGGACCATGAACGGCCTGTCGTTCCACCTGGATTCATGCTGTCCGTTAGCAAACGAACAAAGTAGAATTAAGTGCAGAACAAAACAGGAGTGACCGTAATTCATGATTGTAAACATGGGTTGATTCCCGATGGTGATGGTGCACGGGAGGAAGAAGAAGAGATAAGCCCCGTATTGATGTCTTGCTGGGTCCTAAAGCCTCCATGTTAGAGCAACGTCCAAAAACCGTGAACAGGAAAAGCGTTTTAAAAAGTCTCGATACTGCCAACAGAAGTCTGAGCTACTCTTTACTGGTCTTGGGACATTTAATCCAAATGTGAAACCGAATACGAAATGCGTGGATGCTGTCCTTGACTCTGATTTGGGATTTGATTGACACATTATGAGAAATCACCTGGCGTGCAACTTGAAACTATTGGATATCAAGAACCAGCTCATTTTTTTTAATCATTTAAGGATACGGAGAATCCATCCATGCTTTCATTTCTTCTTGATTGGGATTAGTGCAATGCCCATCAGTGTTCAAATGTAAATAGTCAGTTTGTAAATCAGATCCAGCTGTTTTAAAGTTCTGCTGGAAAGAATCTAATTAAAATGTACAGGAGTTCGTATATTGCCCCAGTCCCAGCCTCCGTGCCACCTGTACCTTTTTTAGAATTAATTTTTTTTAAATGTGAATGACCACTCTTAAAGATTAAAAAGGATGCCCCAGCTTATTATAAATGTATTACAGCTGTGTTTTGACATGATCTGTAACACAATAATATAATTTTGCGCAAGGTTATTCAGCCATATTATCCTAGCAATGTATTACATACACAGTGAAATCGATATAACATGAAAAATGTCCAATTTGTGCCCCTGTGAATGTCCAAAATGTTTGTTATGACTTGCTTACGGCATTGTAATGTACAAAAATACACGAAAGTCTTGATTCAGAAGACAAACAAAAAAGGGGGGGGGGCTTCTTTGATTTCCTGTTAATCAGTTCGCAGGAAACGCATAAAGAAATTGCTGCCGTGATATCTATGGCGGTGTCATATTCTCAGATGCTCTGCGATATCATCGCCTGAACCGCAGTCCCCGTGAAACGGTCGTTTCATTGTGCTCTCATCAGCGAGATAGAAGGGAGGAGGGGGACACATTCATTACTTCTCATACGAGGCAGCCGGTTGCTGCATATAACTGCTGATTTATTCCCAGGTGAATCTAATAATAAAAAAAGCACGCGCAAGTATTATAGGCCAAGCATCGTATGTTCTGAAAGGCACCTATAGTTGTCAGCGGTGAACACATCATTGAGCAATACAGGTCGAATGCCTCTATAAATACGCCTTGTACGGGTAATTTATTTGCTGTGTGCTTAGTAGATCCAGCAAAATACTTTATCTGAGGTTTAAATCAGAAGTCCTCCGATTTTTTTTTTGTCTTAAAACCATCCATTTATTTCAATGAAATTCAATTTGATGTAAGCAATAGTGTGTTAAATTATGGTCATAATGCAAACTACTGTTTCAGGGTCTTACCCTTGCTGTTCATTAAAGGCATAGGAGTTGTTTTAAAATATTATTTAACCTTTTGTGTATCTATGTGTTTTTATTGGCCCAGACAGTTTGTATGTTTGCATGTGTGCGGGTCTGTGTGTGTGTGTGTGTTTATTGACTGGGTTTTTGCCTGTATTTTTTGCATAGTCGGAATGTAATATTGAAGAAAGAGAACCCGAGTAAACACAAAACACATTTAAAAAAATGATTATTTCATTTATTTAATGGGAAAAAAGTTATCAAACACCCAATATCACCCACTCTTCAGCCACTTATATTTTCCCTCAGACTTGAGATCTCAAAATTTGTGATTGCCCACATTGGATTTTCATCCATTGTCAAATGAATGTAGCATGCCCAGCCATGTATGGACATCATGACGACACTAAGCAGTCCGTGGGAAACATTAATCCCCGCGGAGGGCCGATGACAGGAGGCCGGCTACAGCGTTCGTTTTCTTAGAAGTTACGACGTACTTTAATGGCGCCCGTTGTGTTGTTTTTTTCCCCCCTGGCCTTTCTAATGATGGTCTTTGAGCGCGTGGAGCCCTGCGAGTCTGGAGTGTGTCTCTCTCTGCCTCGTAAGATTGGAAATGAGATTCCCTCGACGGGTTGAGGAGTCTTCCTGTACCCGTAAATCACTCCAGCGAGGAGCGCGTACATAATGCGATTGGAGCATCGTGGCTCTCCCGTCTTCCCTGGCTTAAGAGTCAGCGTCCCTTCATGCGTCTTTCTCTTCTTTTCTCTCTCACTCTCTCCCTCTATATCTCCATCTGTCCATCGACCCCTCTCTCTCCCTCTATATCTCCATCTGTCCATCGACCCCTCTCTCTCTCTCTCTCGGTCCCTGTGCACATGTGCGTGCGTGTATTGCGCGCGCTAATGGCAGCTGTATGTGAAAATCCGTGCCATTGTTTTTTTCTATTTTTATAAACGCTTTTATCACTGTCACCGATGAGCTGTTTTGAACCTGCTCGTTTTGATGGTTTTGCAGTGTTCAGCCAGCAGCAGGTTGTAAGACCCGCCGAAGAGAAGGGCCAGTGGCGAGTCCCCGCAAACAAAATATGGTCTAAAAACAATCATCGTAATCAGATCTGCGCAATGGACACAATCGATTTCCAGCGGTGGTTCTGTCATTAATGCGATTATTTTTCTATAAGTGGAACTTGCACGTAGTTAAGGGGGCAGTAGATCAGGAGGTTGGATAGCATATCTGCCATTCTCAGTTCGGCAAGTGTTCCGTCTCATTCGCTTTGCATTGGGTCGCGAGGCTGCGTCTTTGGTGAGAATACTAGTGATTTGTCAAGCAGGTCTGTGTCCTATTTCACCGCTTGCTTCCGACGAGGACTCCTGTGTCGGTCGCAGTTCCTGCTCCAAGCTGTTCGGCATCCCTGCCATTCATCTTCTGTATACAATTATACAGCGTCTATTGAGCCTTTCATTCCCTCCTTGTGTTGGTTCACTTTTCATAAACCTTCTGCCATAACAGCATGCACAAAAGGCTTTGATCTGGGTTTTTTTTCTCCCTCCCTTGCAGAGGTGCCTGAATGAGGAATAATGATATTCGTCTTTATTTGTGCTGACCCTCGCGCTATTCTTTTGCGTGCGCTCGCGCTCGTATACCAGGGGGCTAGAGCCGCGTCTGTAATTTCGGGGCACTCTTTAATAAAACATTTAATTAAAAACATTTGAAGCTCGGCGGTCCCTGTTTTTTTTTTTTTTTTTTATGTCCGTGGTTTCTGAATGCTGCAGCTCGATGCAAATCAACATGTTAATTAAAAGCTTTTCATGAAAGTGTTCCAATGACAACCTGATGGTGAAGCGGCAACAAACGCCATCAATAGCGCGTAAGTTGGGGGGACGATTAGATGCCTAGATTCTATGTTATTGTGCCACGGAAACGTCCACCGCAGAGACAATGATTCAGCCCAACATCACCATGGTTATTGCGGTGTCTCGTTGAGGACCATTATTGTACACTCATCAGATATTTGTCCTGTTTTTTTTAAATTTATTTTTTTTAAGACAAACCAAGCAATGACACATTGATTCCAATACATGTTTATTCATTCTTATATTTTAATAATAGAGAGAGATTTGCAGTCACATTTGTACTAAACCCACCTCTGCATTTCCCACATGCTGAGAGGGTGACTCACTAGGCAATTATTTCCAAATATATTTATGTTCTGAGGTCTTTATCCAATTGACTTCAGCATAATGGGAAATAAATTCACAAACAAGGTAGACAGTTTTTTTTGTTGTTGTTTGTTTTGTTTTTTCAAGTACTAACCAAAGGAATTCTATATAGCCTTTCACATATTTAATTATTTGGATTATCTTGAGTAAATTCTTATTATTTTATAATTATTTTGATATTATTATTTATTTATTTTTACAAAAAAGAAACTGCTTAGTTTTCCAGTTGCACAGACACAGTTGTTACAGAAACCACAAATCTTTGACGTGGCAACCAGGCCTGAAGTTAAGGCAAAAAACAAAATGGAAATCTTTGATTTACATGGTATACCATTTTGAAGAAAAAAATAAATAATCTTTAGCAGCATATTTGGTCTCTTGTCTGCTAACTTCATCTGTGAGGTAATCTTAATGACTTGCATGTTGGTCAAAAAGTATTATCTTTTTTCATAGTCACAAAATATGATTTGCTACACATCCACCATTCAGCAACCACACGTCAAACGAGTGTACCTCTAACATATTACATCAACCACGATCTTACAGTTATATATGGAATTTAGTCATTTTAAAATGTGTGTTAACACTATTATTATTCTGAACATTAATTTCACACCGGACATACTGTTTTCAACGCATGATGAATTATTTACGTGTTTAACTAGGCATGCTCAGTCTTTCTTAAAAGTCCTTCCTGAACGCATTCCATTCAGAGAGATCGCGTCTCAATTAAATGTCGCCTATATTCATTTTTTTTTCTGTTAAAATGAAAAACTGGGTTTAAAATCAAACACTTGTCAGCCTCCGGACAGACGGGGCACTCTTATCTTTGCCTCTGTCACCTATGATTTATGAGTTTGCTTATTATGGAAATTATAGCCGGGTGTTGCTTGTTATGGGATGCCTCAATGGAAATGACACACACATTCTTTGGTCCCGGGCAGGGTTCGTCAGTGATGTCACAGAACAGAGAAGGGCAAGCTGATTGGCCACAGCTAATGTCAGTCATTGCGAAATAAAAGACAGACCCTACCTTGGGGGAATATTGAGGGAATTAAGGGATCTAGATTCTGGTATAGGCGGGATTAATGAACAATAACACTCTAGCAATTCATTCGTATGTAAATAAAAATGCACATTTTGACACAGGTATACAGTTTTATAGAAATCCCTCTGAAATTCTATTTTATATGTGCATTCACATTGGTCTTGAGCGATCCCTAAACCCCGCCCTCTTGCAGGATTGTGGAACAGGCAGCAAGTAAGCTATGTATATGGCTGCAAAACTTTGTAAAAATAATGAATAAATAAACAGTGCATTTTGTCCCTTCAAAGCAATGGCACAAACTTCAGTGAGTAATCCTAACGCAAGTCTGTTTCAAAATGGCAGTAAAAAAGCGAAGCTTTTTTTTAAAAGTTATCTTCCTGCCAACGGAGTGACACGTGAGCCAGGCCAGCGAGCGATTCGATCAAGTAATCAAAAAAACAAAAAAAAAGACCCCATGTAGATAGTCAGTTAAGCAACACCGCTACACCATCGAGAGGTTATAAGCAAAGGAGGCAAATCACAACACGCAGGGCTTTAGTTCTGTCGATGGGTTTTCTCTTAAGGCCCATTTCCTCGCTCAGTTTGAGGGCAGAGATTAGGAAAGCACGAACGGTTATGGCAGTGGCCTGCTCTCTCTACGGGAAAACTCATCCTGACTCTGATGGCACCGGCCATACACATGCTACAGCAGGACATGGGTGTTGGGTGGATGCGCACTCACAGCATCCCCTAGTTGAAACACTTTGGAGCAGTTTTATTGTAATTTCGTTCACACAGACACACACACACACACACACACACACACACATACACACAAGCGCACACACCCCCACACACACACACACACACACACACACATATGTTTTCGCTTTCTCAGCACAGCAGAAACCAGAGTCCCTCCCAGCATCCCTGTTACTGAAGAGGCGTTTATTCATCTTAATATTAGTCTCCCCCCTTTTATTCCTCCTACCTTCACCGTCAACCAGGCTCAGAGCTGAAGGGAGAGAGCTTCAACACAGCGCTTCTCTCTCGTCGGTTGAAAAAATAAAAAATAAAATAAAAATGAACGCTGCACTTGTAGTTTTCCTTTGTTTTTAAATCAATTTCTTTTTTTGTCTCAAGTCTGTGAAAAAATGAATGGATGCTCTTGTTGTTTTGTTTCGTTTTGCTTCGTTTTGCTTCGTCTTGCTTCGTTTTGCTTCGTCTTGTTTCGTCTTGTTTCGTTTCGTTTTTAGGCAGTTCGTTGGTCGGAGGTGGTTCGCCCCCGTTGGTGGAGCACGCGGGCGGCGTACCCCCCCAATTCGGTCCCCGTTTCTTGGGGTGCTCTCTAGGGGACGGGGGTCATGCTGAGGGAGTCCGTCTGGAGGTCCGGCACCGTCCTCTCGGGCCGCAGACAAACAGCCAGGCGCTGTGAATGATTGGGGGGGGGGCATGGGGGGGGGGCATCGTTATACGAGAACACAACCGCGTGCTGCGCTACTTAAGAAAGCAGTAGGTTATCTGTTCAGCAGGACAGATGGGATGAACTGAGACAGGAAAAGGGGTGGCAGTCAGCAATGCTAGAAAAGGGGGGGTTCGGTGGGGGAGGGGGGTACGGACATCATTCACCGATATAACAGGTAATTAAGTGCAGCTCTGTAAACCAAACACACTGTTACACTGCAACACCGTAGCACCACAGGGTCAAGCCTCTTGGCACTTGCGTTCCAGTTTCACAGACGCAGATTAAGCTTAGTCCTGGACTAAATCGAGTTTTCTATGGAGAATCTCCATTCAAAATTGAATTTAGCCTAGGTCTGGGCTTAATCTGTGTCCGTGAAACCGGCTCTAGATGTATGTTTAAATCCCCTTGAGGATTAAAAAAAACAAAAAAAAAACCTTTATAGTGCAAATGAGCACTGGTTGCCATGGTAATAGGTCAACCGTAAGCACGTAAAGATGCTCCCAGATAGGCATAACCGGTGAGCAAGTACGCGTGACCGGCCAATCAGAAGTCCTTTCTCTAACGGTGCAGCCCTCAAGCTCAGCTCTTGTATGGTAATTTTTGGTAGTGGAGTAACTGATTGATTGACTGATTGATTGAAATTCTTTAGTGATCATCAAAATAAAAGTAAGTGGTAACTTAGCCAGAGATGCCCCAGATACAGAAATCATCTAAAGGATAAAAACCACAATAAGGCCCAAAGGCTTGTCTCCACTGTGGTCCTAATGAACTGACCTGCTTGAGGGACCCAGGGGTCCACACCAGCTTGTAGACCATGTATATGGGGATCCACATGAAGGACGAGGCGCCGATGAAGTAGCCCACGGTGAGGCTCCAGTCCGGGTACCGGTAGTCAAACAGAGTGAGGGGGGCCTGGTATAGCAGGGAGCTGACGATGATGTACTGGGGAGAGACACGGACAGATTAGAGGAACGGGGAGAGACGCCTCCTGCTTTTTAACCCGTTATTAAAGCGACGTTTCACTTTCGGTATCACACAAGTCATTTTCCTGGTGCCCAGCCCATTGTAATTTGCATAGCGTGAATACTAGCACCATCAGCTGTCCCCGTTGACCGTTAATGGCATCATCGTTTGTCGATCTGTTATCCTCTGTAGTTAGTTTCTGCTTCAAAAACTATTAATTTTGGGGTGGTCCCAAAAATTAGACTTATTTAACAAAGAATTAGATGCCTGATAACTGAGAGGAATGGCCATGCCCTTAACGGTCAGCAGGGGCAGCTGATGCTGTTAGTACTCATGCTACGCAAATACAATGGGGCAGAAAAATTGCACGTGCTACACCAAAGTGAAATATCCCTTTAATTCGTAAGATCACAAATGATCTGATTGGAACGTTCTTAACTGAGCATTCTGATGCTGATGTAACAATCCGGTACTGGCAACTGCATGCAGTGGAGTTCTAGAACACTGACTTATCATTTTGAAAAAAATTCCAAAGAAGCCCTACTCTTCAAACGGTTAAGGCACCTCCTTTGCTTTCCAAACCATAGTGCTTTATTGGCCAGGATGCCCTTTGAAACAAGCAGGTGGGGAGGTACTATCTGCACCCTCGTGTTACTGATGACAGACCGATCAAATTATCCGTGACCTCACGGGGGAACCCCGAGTGACTCACTGTGATGTTAAATAACCATCCTCTCCAGCGCTCTCCAGGTTTGGCTTATTCTCAGTACACACGGCTTTCTGTTTCTGTCCTCCTTGGAAAGTCAGCAGGCACAAAAGCCGCAAAGAAGGTCCTCAAATTCAAATTCTCTACCCCAAGACATAAGTAAGAAATTTTTTTTTTTTTTTGCTTCTGAAGACGATCGTTGTGGCACAACGATGACTGTTTGCCACCCCACATACACTTTTTAAACTACCTTAAAGGCTCTAAAACGGGGGTAGAAGAGAATGATGGCGCTTTATCTCAGTGAAGAGAAAGAGGGCGAGTGGAAGATCGGTAAATGTCAGCGCTTAGAGGAGGGAGAGACGAGGGAGATTAGCGCGGATGTACGTGGAGTGGGGGGCAGCCATATTAAGTTATGCAGGTGAATGGAATTGACATTTGCGGTGGGGATTTATAGTGTGGAGATGCGAACTAAGAGCAGTTGGGGAGGGGGGGGCATGGGGGGGGTGGGGGGAGTTGTGTATCAATCACCAGGGTTGGAAGGGGTGGGGGGTGGGGGGGCAGGAGGGTCTGTTGTCATCTTAGTGCTGGGCTAAAACAAAAACCTGCAGCCACACTGGCCCTTTTCTGCTAAGTATGGGCACGCCTGATTTAAACTATCCAAAGCAAGAGGAGCACATTTTGGGACTGTCGTGGCCACATACAATTGACAACCTATTTACACCAGCGACAGCTTGTGTGATGACTTCCTGTCCGAGTGGTAACTTCAGTTACACATCCAAGTATGACAAAAAAACACCAGATCCAGCAGTCTTCGAGGAGCATCCCTCCTTCACCTCAAGCAAAATGAGTTTGGAGCAACGAGAGAAGTTGATCTAAATGACACACTGACGTTGCATTGCAATATTACTTCAGCGCAGATGAGCCCCGTTCTCCCATCAGCACAACAAAAGCTTATGAAGGAAAGGTCTACCCCAGCATTCATACAGGAAGTGATGTATAAGACGGGTCGTGGCACTCAGTGAATGCAAAGCCTTTGGTGACCGAGCCACACGGGAAGCACACTTGCTGCCCTGGCAATTGAACCAAAGTGCATTTGCACCTGGACCCTGCAGATCGACGCACATCAACACTGACCTGCGCCCTGTTTCACGAAGCAGGATTACTGCGTTAGCTGGATAACTGCACTGAGCAAAACCCAGAACCCTCCCAAATCTGGAATGCGGACTTAAGTAAAAAAAAAAAAATAAAAATTTTAAAAAAGAGCTGTTCCAGGTGGTACTCAGCGCAGTTATCCAGCTAACTCAGTAATCCTGCCTCGTGAAACACCCCCCTGGTCTGGATAGGGTCCTTTGATCCACAGATAATCAGATGGCGGGGGGGGGGGGATTTGCTGAACTCTACGCTGACGGACAGTCGGTTGTTTTCAGTAATACCCTCGGACACGCTGTGCATAAATTGGGGTGAGGCTGATATCTAAGTCCCCACAGATGGATAATACTGCTGAAGAAAATAGTTATTCCTCCCCCCCCTCCTTCCCCTTATGTGGGATAGATTGGCAGTATCGGCTGTGCTGATTTGATGTGAAGACTCATGCGCTGCTGCATTGCATTAAATGAACAAACAAACAAAGAAGTACCAAACGATCTCTTCACTTACAGCTAGAAACGCAGGGCTGATGGCCACCCAACAGACTTTCCAGAAGATTCCTGGAGTGTAGCCCAGCATGGATTTGATATCGTTGGTGAATCTCTGGATGCCTGTGTGAGAAACGAGCGAAAAACAATGAGAATAAACACCAGTCGTGATGCAACGATTCAGATTCCTATTCACTCACAGGCTGAGATTCTACCGGAATACAACTCTATGGTTAATACGGAGTGTTCTGAGTGACGTACCATAGAACCAGGAAACGGCAATGGCCTCCAGGAAGCCAACGGCGATTATGGAACAGCTCACGCCGAACTCTTCCAAGAGCTTCACCACATAGGCTCCACCCTGTGAAGGATAGCAAGTAGCTGATAAATTCTTCCACGGCCTCATATTTGTACAAAGGAGAGATGTTAGTGTGCACATCCAGCTCAAGTTGGTTCCGGTGCAGGATTAAAAAAAAAATAAAGACACTAATCATCTTATTATTATCCTTTCGTCGAAGACTCACGCTTATGCGATATACTCTATCATACACGAGTCTTGGGAGCTTTTCTCATTTCAGTGGTGGTGGATCAGCTTGCTTTTGCTTTTCGCAGTCCTCCAGTCGATTCTCGATTCTGGGTTAATGGCGCGACGTGTGCGATGGAGATTGGCAAGGCAGTCAGGCTCGAGCATTTGAACTTTTAGATCTAGCCTTTGAGCATAAATCCTTTTAACCTACGCACTCCGGGCTCTGGACGCTACAGACGGTGAGCATAGTGGGTAAGGAACTGGGCTTGTAACCGAAAGGTCGCAGGTTCGATTCCCGGGTAAGGACACTGCCGTTGTACCCTTGAGCAAGGTACTTAACCTGCATTGCTTCAGTAACATATCCAGCTACATATACAATGTAAAATGCTATGTAAAAAAGTTGTGTAAGTCGCTCTGGATAAGAGCGTCTGCTAAATGCCTGTAATGTAATGTAATGTAATGCTATCGAACCATCGCATCGCCGTGACGTCCTGTGAAATAGTCCTCAAAGAAAGTGACTCACGTATGTGAGGGTGCTGAGGGACCCCAGGAAGCAGACGGAGACCAGGCCCAGGACGAACAGCTCCCGGCGATGGGCCAGGTACTCGGGGTACTCGTCCATCACCGCGGTGATGATGGCCTCCAGACCTCCGAACTGCAGAGACAGGAGGTGCTGACCTTCCCACAGTCCCGCGTAACACAACGCAGTGGTGAC
The DNA here is from genome assembly GCF_018555375.3 of Anguilla rostrata. Lineage (NCBI taxonomy): Eukaryota > Metazoa > Chordata > Actinopteri > Anguilliformes > Anguillidae > Anguilla > Anguilla rostrata. Next base: position 3,689,767 of record NC_057942.1, on the reverse strand, counting down.
CGACCCTGTTCCTGGAGATCTGTGGTACCGTCCTGCAGGTTGACCTTCCCACAATCCCACATAGCATTACACAGCCAACTGCCTGGAATCATGGTCCGCTGCGGTGCTTCCCACCAATGCATACCAGAACCCTGTTCCTGGAGACTATGTCGTCCTGTGTGACCTTCCCCAATCCCCAGCATTCGGCGACCTGTTCCTGAGTCTTGGTACCGTCTGCAGGTTGACCTTCCCACAATCCCGCATAACATAACACAGTGGTGGCCGACCCTGTTCCTGGAGATCTATGGTACCGTCTTGCAGGTTGACCTTCCCACAATCCCACATAGCATTACACAGCCAACCCTGTTCCTGGAGATCTATGGTACCGTCCTGCAGGTTGATCTTCCCACAATCCCACATAACATTACACAACCAACCCTGTTCCTGGAGATCTATGGTACCGTCCTGCAGGTTGACCTTCCCACAATCCCACATAACATTACACAACCATCCCTGTCCCTGGAGATCTATGGTACCGTCCTGTGGGTTTTCACTCAAACCCTATTAAAAGCACACCTCATTCAACAGCTGGAGATCTTTGTTGAGTTGCCAATTAGTAGATTCAGGTGTGCCACACTAGGGTTGAAATGAAAACCTGCTGGATAGTAGATCTCCAGGAACAGGGTTGGTTACCACTGACATAACATCACAACACAGTATTCACAGCCAACCAAGAGGAGATACATTTGCTCAGTGACTCAACACTGATGGGGACAATGTCTCCTGGCGGACCCTACTTCCATACCGTACTGTCCAGGCCGAGCGTGATCATCATCACGAAGAAGATGATGGCGAAAAAGGTGGAGCCCACCATATTTGCAATGGCTTCTGGGTAGGTGATGAAAAGCAGACTGGGTCCTAGGAACAACAAAAAAACAACAAAAAAACAACAGGTCAGGGCCACTAAATCGGCATTTCACACGCTGTGTGAAGAAATGTATTCTGGGAAAATGCTGCGCCACAGTTGCAATCGGCTGTTGCTACACCACCAAAATCGATGATTTAGAGATTACTCTGTGTAATGCCTTGTGAAATGATGTTTCTGTTCAATGAGAATAGAACCAAAAAAAAATGCACATTCATGCCTTCTTGTCTTGACTTACATGAACTACACAGTAGAATGACCAGTGTTCCAGAGTGGGACCAAATGTTATCGGTTAAGAGTTGAATTAACCTTTTTGATTTGAATTAACACCGGACATGTTACTGTGTAGAGCCTGGAGCCTGAACATTCTGGATGAGGACAGGAGCACGTTCGCGAGGGACCTTCACACCGATAAAAGACACGCACCTTTATCTTTGGCCACATCCTCCACGTCCACGTTTCTCTTCTCAGCCATGTACCCCAGCACGGTGAAAATGACAAATCCGGACACGAAACTGGTCAGGCAGTTCACCAGACTGGTCACGATGGCATCGCTGTCTCACGGACATGGGGGACGCACAGACAGGTTGAGATCATTTATCATAAACGACAACGATCATTTATCATAAATGACCACACGATCAGTCAATTATAAACTTGTATGTATTCATTAGCATTTTTATTGCAGTGTTTGCATTTTGGAGGATATGGAGGTTTTCTTTTTTAGTCAGTGTTCTAGAACTGCATCGCTTTCAATCGCCAGCGTTAGAATGTTCAGTTTAGAACATTCTAATGACGTATTTTTGGATCTCACACCTTAATTAGGGTTAATGGAAAAGGTGACAGAATCACGCTATGCTCCCCCCTGTGAGCTGTCACTCCAAGCGTCAGGTCATGAAGGTGAACGCGGAGGTCTGAGGGTACTCGACAGGCATGACCGGGCGAAGACATTATCGGAAAACACCCCCATCCTGGAGGGGGCTAAATCATTAGCTTCTTCCTTAGCCTTTACCATTCGATAAGCCTCTCCGTGCCTCCTGACCCAGCACCAATCGCATTAACTGGATACGCGTGTATACATACACACACACACACACGCACGCACACACATAATCTTGCAGGGGCTTACAATTCAATTTATCCCTCCGAAGACCGTGCCGTACGTTTGTTTCCCACTAGACTGGGCGCCTTGTTCAAGTTTTAATTGCATTTTCCACAGAGTTTCAATGCAGCCGGTCAACGTGCTGCACAAGCTTCGGACGGCGTTTCCACCCTCTGACTGACTACGGCAGTGATTCTGTTTTCTAACTGAAACTGGCGTGGCGGTGTAGTATAATGGGTAAGGAGGTAGTCTGAAGGTCACAGGTTCATTTCCCAGGTAGAACGCTGCTGTTGTACCCTTGAGCCGAGGTACTTAACCTGCATTGCTTCAGTATATATCCAGCAGTATGAATGGATGCAATGTAAACGCTATGTAAAAAAAAAAAAAAGTTGTGTAAGTCGCTCTGGATAAGAGCGTCTGCTAAATGCCTGTAATGTGATGTAATGAATACTGTGGACGGTGTTTTCCACCTTCTAACTGAATACCATCCAAACCACAGACACAAGGCTCGGCGCGGATTCGACCGACGTCCTGAGAAACGGGAACTCCGCTTTCGCGAAACGCGATTGGACGTTAAGGGGCGAGGCGCCTGCGCCGATTGGACGGTTGGGTTTCCGGAGCGGAGCGGCGCCCTCTCACCGGTAGCAGTTGTTGGTGAAGGGGTTGTAGCTGGCGAGGGCGAGGAGAACGCCGAACCCGGGCCCCAGAGAGAAGAAGATCTGAGCGGCGGCGTCCACCCACACCTGAAAAGGGGTCAAAGGTCAAGTTTATCATTTATTAACCTTTATTTATACAGGGTGTGCTCCTGTGCTCTTCTGCATCGACGCCCTGTGACACCGGGGTGCCCCGGAGGAAACCCCCACACAGACACAGGGAGAACATGCAAACTCCACACAGAGAAGGTCCCACACAGGATTCAAACCCCAGGGCCATCTTGCTGTGAGGTGACAACCTCAGTCATGTCTTCATACAGGGTAGGTTGACTGAGCGTGCGAGCCCGTTTGCAGCAATGCCCTGGGAATGTTGACCCCAATAGCCTAACCGGCATGACTTTGGATTGAGGGAGGAAACCGGAGTACCCGTCCCGGAGGAAACCCCATGTGGACACAGGGTGAATGTGCGGACTCCAGACAGAAAGGCCCCCACCCAGGATTCAAACCCAGAGCCTTCTTGCTGTGAGGTGCCAGTGCTAATCCACCACACCGTCCCATGGCCTCTTAATGGCATTTGCCGTTAACTGCCAACTGCTGCTTTTTTTCACTGTGGGTAAGGACTGATGGTGGATAGACCTCAAGTGCATACAACTGACATTTTCGGTCATAAAGAGGGTGAAGAAAACCCCTTAATCACCCAGAATCCCTTTCTCCAACTGTACCTGTACGGGTTTCTCAACTATTTTTTTCCCCCAGAGTTCCAACTGTGTGCTAAATCTTCAACGGGGCACTTGAAGATTGTTTATTTATTTTCATTTTTTTGTTACAGCCAAATGAGAGAAAAAAAATGCTTTTCAGGTTTTTTTCCCGCTGAACAAACTTCTCCTAAATAAAATATTGTGTAAACAGCGGCTGTTATGATGAATGAAGGGATGGGGGGTGGGGGGGGGGGGGTGCTCTTCCTTTCTGAAAATGAAATCCAAGGGCTCTCACGGTGCTGTACTCAGGCTGAGATCTGAAGAGCTGATTATTCCACAACCGAGCAAAAGGGAAAGGGGGGGGGGGGGGGGTTGGGGGAGCAGGGGGGGCAGCTTTTGTTCATGGAAAATTCTAACCAAATTAAGCATCTCATTATCATCCAGGGCTTTAGTTACGCATTTCGTCCTCAGAACTGCAGGGACCTGGGTCCTCCTGACCAGCCTTTCCAGGGTGGAAACGACGGGGGAAACGACCACTGTTAGGTAAACAGGTAACAGGTAAACAACCAAATCCATTTTAAACTGCCCCCCCCCCCCTTTAAACACAGTGCGGCGAAATTACATCAGCCGGTCTTGTCCAAACAAAAGCCCCTAATCTCTCCCCGACTGGCCAAGTAAACAAAGCGTTTGGATGCGTATGGCCTGGTAAGCACAGATTTCACGTTTTTCTCTTTTGCGTTTTTTGATTTATGAGTCACTACCGATTCACATTTTTTGTATTCTATCTGCAATTCGAGTGTGTCACCTCTGAAGCGACCAAACTCCTCCACCATTTTGATTGTAGTTTTTAGATACGGACATTTTTACTGGTATTTTACATTTCATGAGAAGATACATTTTCGTGTGTCCATTGCCCGTCCCTGAGGGTGGACAGAGACGGAACTCCTGCAGGTCCTAAACGTACGCATACATGGGGGGCGGGGGGGGGTTGTAAAGGGTGAATACGGACAGGACGCCGCCCCCCAGCCGTGACAACTCACACTGGTCTCCAGAAGCTTCTCCCATTTCGGCTTCAGGTAGAAGGCCACGCCCCTCCAGGCGCCCGGCAGGGTGGCGCCGCGGATGAGCAGGATGAAGAGGACCACGTACGGCAGGGTGGCGGTGACCCAAACCACCTGTCGGGAGGGGGGGGGAAAACAGAAACGTTATTTACTGCCATTTAGCAGACGCTCGTATCCAAGGGCAACATGAACAAACTTTCCGCATTTGTGCCCTAGAATCTGTTCAGTAGAAGTGCCCCGTAGGTTACCATCTCATGAGGATTTGGGGAAAAAAACCGACTTTTTTTGACAAAGCATGACTGTCTATTTCTATAAAACTTAGCTGTTAGGATTTATTCGCGTATTTATTTTACACCATCCTCATCATTGTTACAAGGCCACTGTGCGCTATAATAGCACCGCCTAAAACAACAAAATCACCAAAGGGGGACACCGAAGTGCCCCTTTTTGGCCCCTGACGCCAGCCCGTGACTCACCGGAATAAAAGCCAAGGGGGGGCGGTGGGCAGTTGTTATTTGTTCTTGGAAAACCTGACTGTGACACCCCCACGCCACATCGATCATTAACCTGATAACAGAAGCGGGAAGAGGCCCTGGGTGTAGTCAGACGTTGTTCCATTCCCAGGGAGATAACTCTGCTTGTGGTTTTCCTTCAGTCTGGAGAACAAGTCCGGTGCTACCGCACCACGATCGGTGGCGCTTGGATAATTTTACCCAGGATGCTTTGAGGACTCCGAAAAAACACCGACAGAGTTTTTTTTACCCAGGTTACGCACGCTCAACTGAAGTCTGGGAACGTCACGAACCGACCGTGTCCTCCAAGCTCAAGAGGAGCTGAATGGCGCCCAAATAAAGGTAAGCACGCACATTTCGAAAATGTCATCTTTAAAAACGTCCTACTGTTTCAGCTGGGAATAAGTGCTTTAAGACTGGCACAAAGTGTAGGTCACTAATATTTAAGTCATTAATAACATCTATGACTAGCCAAATGTAAACCAGATTTCCTGTTTGGTGTCCCTCTAAGCCACTTTGACAGTAATAATCGAAAAGGGTGATGCCTCTCTAAAATATAGAGATGTAGGTCAGTGTTCTGTACAGTGAAAGTAATACGGTGTGTGCCGCCTGTATCAAATGGACTACGGACCGGTGCGTTCACAGTCAAATGAAAGGAAGAAACGATACCGTAAACAGGCCAGTTAAACAGACCAGACTGTATGAATGCCAGAAGGGGCTGATGTAACGCGCTGTTGTATTGAACCGTTTCAAGGCGCGGGCATTTGCACAAAGCTTTCAGGATATTTACAAGAGGTGAAAATGTAAGCACTCCGGCAGGAGGAATCAATAGAACCGCAAGGCGGTCTGGCTCCAATAAAAATGAGCTTCCCCCCCCTCCCTCTGTAAACCGTTTTTTTTTTGTTTGTTTTTTTTTTCATTTGCATCAGCATGAAAGGAAATCTTTTGGTCCTAAGATTAAATCACTTATTGGCCTAATATGCTAAGGATTTGGAGCAGTTGAGTAAATTAAGACATTTTGACTTTCACTTTGCCCATATTTGCACGGTTTATCTGAAGTCACAACAGGACTTTTGATCGACAGGTGTCTCACTCCAGGAGTCAGACCGTGGAGCTGTTCTTTTTTTTAAATTATTATCGGGGAGGTTTTCGGTGAGGAGCCGTACCTTCCCAGAAGTCTTCACTCCCTTCCAGAGGCTGAAGTAGACGATGGTGAAGATGAGGAAGAGGCAGAGCAGGAGCTGCCAGCGGATCCCGCCCACGTTACGGAGCCCCGAGGACCTGTGGATCTCCAGAACGTTCCGCCTGGGGGGGGGGGGTGGGGGGGGGGAGGAGACGGCAGACGCGTTTAAACGGTTTAAACGGAAAAGGGCTCGCCGTCAGACTTACCACACAGTGCCGGTCTTCTCAACCGCCACCTCTACGACCAATCACAGACAGCCTTCGAACAGTAGACCGGCAAAGGTGGAAGAGCATTCGTGGAAGAGACGACCGAACCGGAACGTGGTAAATGCTGGCCACTGGCAAAATCGGAACTAAACCCTTCCGCGCGCGGCTGATTCGACGGGGAAAGACGAAGGGGGGGGGCGGCACCTTTGTTTCTCATGACCGTGTAGCGGCAGAGCTAAAGGCTCCTGCCGAGCTCGTTTTTGCAGAAACCCGGAGGCGCGCACAGAATCTCAGCTCCTCATGCCCCCCCCCCACCCCAAAATCCCCTCCCATCCCCTCCCCTCCCCCCATCAGCCACTTACATCCACTTACGTGTAAAACTCTTCGGCGGGCGACCTGGAGAAGTTGGTCCAGGTGACGTTGCTCTTGCCGAAGTAGTTGGTGCAGTTGGGCGTGTTCCAGGGGTTGTCGCAGTGGGTCCACGGCAGCGTGCTGGCGAAGGAGGAGTAGAAGTAGTACAGGGCCCAGGCGATGATGGTGTTGTAGTAGAAGGACACGTACAGCGCGATGATGCAGATGGCGAATCCTATCCCTGGAGCAAAAAAAAACCCAGACAGACGGACGGACAGCTAGCTTTGAGACTGGCTTGTGTGGAGCTCCTTCGCCCTTACTTTGGAGTGGAGGGGGGGGGAGTGGGTAGTCGTGTGGGGGGCATCGGAAACCCGCCTGCCTATCGCTGGAGCAAAATGACAGAAAATGACAGACAGACAGCCTTTGAGACTGGGTTATGTGGAGCTTCTTAGCCCTTGGGGTTGGGGGTGAGGGGTGTAGTTGCATGGGGAGGGGGGTCATCGGAAACACGGCAGCCTCAGCCGGGAAAATCCGCAGATGAGTGTGGGGGGGGGGGCAGGGCCAGGGCAGGAGACTGCGGGTTCTGGGGGGGCGCACCTTTGAAGATGGGGCAGATGTGCTTCCAGATGGAGATGGCCCCCGTCCTGTGGAACTGCCCCAGCGCCAGCTCCATGTAGAAGAGCGGCACCCCGCCAAAAATGGCCATCAGAATGTAGGGAATGAGGAACGCCCCTGCAGAGAGGGACGAGCGGAGAGAGCGAGAGAGAGAGAGAGAGAGAGAGAGAGAGAGAGAGAGAGAAAAACATCACTCTATGTGTGTGTGGGGGGGGGGGATGGGGGGACAACAGGTGCGCCAGGTTTGAATTAACATTCTGAAACCTTCCGCGGGCGGAACTTTCAAAGGGAAGCCGTGGCCGAGCGACAGGTGTGATCGCAAATTGCGCGTGGCACTTACACACGGCACTGCTGGTTACACAACCTTTACTTCCCCCAAGCTCTGTGAGGAGTTCACGGCACTTGCAAAGGACGAACGTGCGCTTTTTTTTTTCTGAGTCGATATAAATGGCACCACCGAGCTGGAAACTATGACTCTGTTTTGTAAACCGATGAGAAAAGGCTTTCAGCATTTGGCAAATCGTTCACTTTTTTTTTTCTTTTTCTCGACAGTGAGGGGTCAGGCGTGAGGCGGAGGACATCACGTGTCCCTGAAGAGTGTTTATACTTTTCGATGATGTCAGAGGAAAAAGCAAAAGAGACGTACATATACACATGTGGAGGATGTTGAACGTTGGCCATATTTTCATAAACATCACGCAGTGTACACATTTTCCTAATCGGAAAAAGAAAGGTTGTTTGCATGGTGCTCAAGGTCTCTTGAAATATGAATATCATGTTGAAGTGAATCACTTTCAGGTGGAGTACTGGGTCATTCTGCCAATTTCCCACGGTAAAATCTGTCATATTTTGTCATTATCCAACACATAAAAATTTATGTTTTTGTTATAGTCATTCTTCCACCTGACATTATATGAAGTGGATTATGAAAGTTCTTTAAAAAATGATTCTACACAAGGATAAATATATCACTTGTCTATTTAACAAATGGATGCTCTTTAGTTCCAGGACCAATAACTCATTACAGACATGACACTGTTTATATTGTAAATGTGTGCATTTTACACTGTTTCCATTCGAATGGAACGGCGTATTCGTTGTTAAGGTAACAGTTGTTTCATATTTCAGTTCAAGCCAATGAACTTGTAGTTAATTTCCGTTTCTAAACCATCGCGTGACCCATATTAATTCTGACAAGGTTTGGCCACTCTTGCAACCTGCATAAAAAAACAGAACAAGACAAAAACATCTGCAAAAAGGCGTATGTGGATGACTTCAGTTGTTCAAGGAGATGTGGGGTGAAGAAATAATAACCTAATTTAAATTATAGCAAGGGGGTTTAAAAGATACATCAATTAACCTCCTTTCTAATAATTTTGCACGTATTTTAACTTTTCTGGTTGAGCTCAATTGCCCGCATTTCATAAATGTATCAATTGCATTTTGTTGATGAATTTGTGTTGCCTTTTTAAAATTTGCTTCAGCGTGAAATAAGATCTCTTGGCGGTTAGGTTATATTGCTTATTGTTCTAATATGCAAATGGTTCGTGTAGCTTAGGAAATTAAAACATTTTCACTTCCACTTTGCCTATATTTACATGGATATTTAAGGTAACAACATCACCGTGATCAACAGGCATCTCACTTCAGATATCAGATATTTTCTTATCAGGGAAGTTTTGGAGAGGAGCCATACCTTTCCAGATGTCTTCCAAAGGCTAAAGTACACAATGGTGAAGATGAGGAAGGGACGGACTTTTTTTAAAACATAAATTATGTCAAGGAGATTAAAAGACACATCAATAAACCTCCTTTGAAATAGTTTTCTATGTACCTTTCGTTTTCGTGTCAAAAACTCAATTACTCAATTCACTCAAACTCAATTGCCTACATATTTTTCTATGTGTTTATAGCATTTTGTTGATGAATTTATTTCTATTGTTTATATTTTATAGAGGCTATTGTGGATTTACTCAACATTACACCATGTCGTAGATGTCGTTCGCCCATTTAGATTTTTTCTTTCAGTTATCTCAAAGTTAGCACGCGCACAGGAATGGAAACTACGTTTAACCAATTAAACCAATCTAGGGACCGGAGTCCCTAAGAGCGTAAGATTTGTGATAACTGTCTCACAAAATCAGAAACGTGCCCACATATGGACCAATAAAACATAACTAAATAATTATAGTCAATTATAATGTCATTTTATTTTGCCACACATGGAATAATAATAATAATAATAACTATTATTAATCTTGACTGATGTGACCGGTTTATAACGCTACTTTGATAAAGCATATTTAATGAATGTATTTAGAACTATTTTTATAAAGACTTATGTCATTGTACGATTAGACGCAACATGCAGCCTTTATTCTTTATGTGTGAATGCCAAATTAATATTGTCGTAATTCCATTCTGGTTTTCCACATATTAAACACCCTACGATACTATATCAAGCAGTTTCTCTCGTATTCTGTTTTTCTTTTGTAATTACATGTACATTTCACCGGACAAACAGCCTATTCCTTGGTTTTTAAGAAGTGCTTTAAGTGTAGTTGGATTTGTTCCCCACGGTAGGCTACTTCTAGTAAGATATTATACCATACACATCGCTAATGTACTGAACATTTGGGAATCATTATAGAAGACGTCGAATGCAAACATGTTGCATATGGATGTAAAAAAAACAACAACAAAAAAAAAACAAATCAATACTAATAATCAATTTTCAGTGGTTATGCTTTGAGTTTGTTGCGCGTTGTCAGGTTCCATTCATTACCATGGACAGCTCTGTGTGCGCGAAAACTAGGCAGGCTTACGGACCCGAATGAACGGAAACGCTGGCATGGAAAACTATAAAATATTACGGAAGGTACGAAAGCGATTTCATTTTTTTTTTTTTTTGATTACCCACGAAACAATACATTGTCAGTGCGCATTATTATGATGTTGAAAATAGATAACACATTGACCAACGCGAATTAATATGAAAGTTAAACAAAGTATCTTTCTTTCGGAATGAACACGCTACTCACCTCCTCCGTTTTGGTAGCAAATATATGGGAATCTCCAGACGTTTCCAAGATCCACGGCAAAGCCAATGACAGACAACAGAAAATCTATTTTTTTGCTCCATTTGTCCCTGGAATCCGTCTGAGTGATGACAGGTGCGGGATTGGTGTTGTAGCCGGAGTTTGGGGGGGCTTGGGCGGCGAGGCTTTCCGTGGGAGCCGGCTGGTCTTGGTGGGACATGGTTGGCTCACTCATTAAAAAAGTGAGTCCCGCGTCGGTGGAAGTGAGTTTGAAGAAATTGACGGGGGGTGGTGGTTTGGAGGTGGAAAGTATTTTCTTATTACGGGCGATGACAGGTCGAGTAGGAGGAGAAACAGTATCGGCTACTCCTTAACGAGCCTGTCAGACCAAAGTAGATCATCACTCTCGCTCTGTGAGCATCGGTGATAGTAGGCTACGCAGCGAACAGAGCGGTGCTGCACGTGAACGTTGACCGTTGCCGTGATTTATCGCGAATTAAAATACTGAAGAAACGTCTCCGTTTAGACATAGTCTGTGGAGACCGAGACGTCTTAAACTGGCTTTCCTGACCAAGGAGTTTGCACGTTCTCGGAGTTAACTGGAGTTTTGTGCCATCTGAAATACTAAAAGCCATCGCGCAATTCATTGGTGATACGGTCATACAAACATATTTTACTTCTATAAATAGAGGACCAAAAGTCTGGCCTGGATTCAAGCAATCATCCTTTGACTGGTTCAAATGTTTCTTTTTAAATGTAAACACAGATAGGCGAGTTTGGTCCTAGCCAAATCGTATTTGTTTTGAAAAACAAACATATGTGCATTAAATTGTGAATCAAATGTAACAGCAAGTGTTGCTTGAATCCAGCCAACTACCTGTTAAATCAATAATTAATTAGGAATCAATGAATACATGAATTTATTGAATACATAAACGAACAGCCTAAATAAATAGCGCTTCGACACGTTGCGTTGCGTTTACAGTTTCAATATTTCTATCTATAGCAATCCGAAAACGCTCCAATTAGATGCATGGCCAAAAACAAAACGTTTTGAAACAACGAGTAAATAGGTGTTTCAAAAGGGTATGCAGTATGCAAACGATTTTAATGAAATGGATACACCTGGATGCACCAACTGCATACATGGTGAGCTGTGTGTGTACGCTGTACAACGTTCTCCCAGTCACTTCCAAAAACAGGAAAACGCCCAGATATTCTCCGAAACCATAGGCTTCATTCTATGCATTTAAACCCATTGTGACCGTTGATCCGCTAGGGTCAAAGGTCACTCACTATTCGATACGGGAAACGCCTGAATGATTTCTGTCGGCAACTACCAGCCCTGCTAAAAAGTCCAGGTAAGACCAGCTGGGTTCTAAGATGGTTTAAGGTGTGTTAAGTAACACTTCTAGCTGGTCTGTGGCTGGTCAAAGCTGGTCTCAATCTGGACAAAGGTGGTCAAAGTTGGTTAAGATGGTAGAGTGAGCTGGTGGTAAAACTGGTGGACTGACTGACTATATCCGCTGGTCAGCTGTATGAATGGATGCAATGTAAAATGCCATGTATAAAAGATGTGAAAGTCTCGAGTGTCTGCTAAATGCCTGTAATGTAATGTAATGTTTTTCGTCGTTTCGAGTTTGTTAAAGACTCTTTTTTTTTCGAGAGGCCTTGGGCTTCCAGAACCCCGTGTAATGCTATTTGCGAGAAGGAAGCCCAGACTAGCGATGCTTAGGTCTAATTGCGATCATCGAGAAATGTAATAAAAACGAGTCGGTAATCCAATCCACCCCTTTTAGCGCAGACCGGCTCGAAAGACGTTAACTGAATACGCGGCAACTGCAGTAATCAAACCGGTCAAAGAGCGGAGAGAGAGCGAGCAGGGAATGAGGTCAAAGGTGAAAGTGGACGTGACAACTGAACGAAGGGCGGACATGAACTTGTCACCTAAAAGCTGAGCGACATTCGGTGAAGTCTGACGTCCCTGAGGTGCATTTTTCTTGGTTTTCAAGATGGGGCATTGCCGTGAAATTCGACGGTCATCGGCCATCGCAGGACACCAAAACAAAAATGTCGCCCAAGCAGCAGATCTGGAGTGGCTATAAGTTCAGCCGTACTTTCTGCCAACATGTTACGCATACTGGCATATTTCGTACGTATTTATATGTGGCACAAAGAATTCCTTTTGAGGGGACGACAAAGTTGAAAGTTGAAGCACAAAAAGTCCAGACCTCAGCTTTTCACTCATTGCTGGGTTCAGGCCCAGCTCAGGGGACAGGTGAGCATACGAGCCAGTCAGGCGGGAACTGAGCGGCTGCTCGCGCGAGGGTGGGGCCCCCGGGGGGCCCCGGCGTGGATCGGGCCCCCCCCTTCGCCACCGCCAACTCTACTGTTGCGGAGATCTGCAGCCGTGTCAATCTTCGGTGGCGGCCATGGGCAAAAGAACATCGGACTGACAGGTCTCCATCGCGTGCGCGTGGAGTCCCATTAGGCCCTGTCGACTCCTATCACACACCAATTTGAGCAGGGGGGAGGGGCCTCAACCCGGGGGGCTTCCCGCCAACGATCTCAGGGCCTACCCTGTCAAATCAGAATGGCGCTATATATATATTTGCAACAAAAAATCTTTTAAAAATGTAGTATTGCTTTTCTGTGCTGTCAGTTTACTTGACGGTAAGTTCCCGGATTTAGCTTCAAATATCTTTGCTGTTTTTTTTTTGTTTTTTTTTTTTTGAGGTAATCTTTTTTGGAGGGCTCTGTATTGACTGAAATTACAGTTTGGCAAGTTGATTTCCATGCGGGTTGACCGTGGTTGTTTGAGATGTGAATTCCAGAAGATCGGAGAAGAAAAGAAATGGTGTGGTGTTCTCTCAAAAACTATCTATGGCTCACAAGATGTATGAGTCTATGTGATTTACATGACAAATTCTATCTTTCCATGTCTATAACCAGATGTTAGAGCGTCAGAACTCCTCGGAGACGTTCTAGGAAGGCATATAAAGATTGTAGTCTCCATTGTTGATGAATGATCTCTGGTCGGGCCTGGGACAGCAAGGCCATTAACACCCGTGAATTGGAAGAGGTGAAGAGTTCACTGAGGGCACAGAGAGAGATAGAGAGAGGGAGAAGCAAGCTGGGCGGGGGGGGATCTGGTCTCCCTTCAATCAGTGAGCAGATGACTGCTGATGAGCCCGCTGGCGGAAATACTAGAACGGCAACAAGCGAAGGTGAGACTATTTCGGGACGGGCATCTAGTGGGACGCCTGAATTATTCACGGTCGACTTATGGACCGGCTAAAAAGAAAATAAGAGAGCTGTTTCCTGGGGAGAATGTGTCCATGTTGGATTTCTTGTCACTTTTGACGAGTGTTTTCCTTAGATGCGACTTCGGAAGCTTCGCTGTAAACGATTTGAATATCAACAGTGATTTCAATTCAGCGATTCACACTGAGGTACTGCCCACCGATTGGTTGGCCTCCACCCTTTTGAGGTCACTGAGGTTGCCCCCATGTCAGCAGTGAGGTTCTGCTGAAAGCAAACACACAGGAAGGCATTTTATTCCCAGATTTTCATAAAATCTTCCATTTTCAAATGTCCAAATTCCACTCAAAATCAGTTTAAAAAATAAACTGAATAACTGAGGGTTTCGGTTAAACTAGCTTCAGACCTAATGGCGCTGAAACCAAACGCAATTTCTTAAAACCAGAGACCAGAATGGACGGGCCTATATCACTGATTGCACACGCTGATATACCCTACATGTTAATTAACGTTTCCTGTTTGCAAATGACTCATTTGACGTATGGCAGATAAGGAGGCATAGATGATTACCACATTTTAGTGGTCTGGAAGAGGAAGTAGATTTTTTTTTTTTTAAACATACTTCGCTTTTTACTAATTTTTTGGGGGAAAAAACCTCTATGCCAGGACTTCTCCTGAATAGAAATAAGACATTAATCAGACGGAGAACCCTGCGTGGAGCCAGGTTGTAATTTGTACCATCTACAGATTATCCCGTAGGTTCCCCGCAAATCAGTATCAGTAAAACAAACATGAGCACAGCATGGCTCTGTAAGAGCATTAAATCCTGGGAAAGACGTTGACTGGCCATGTATATAATGAATATTTGCCTTTAGGCTCATTCTAAAATGCGTAACTTTTTCTGCCAAAAAGAAAAGAAAATGCAGTATTACTTTCAGGCACCAACCACAGATAAAATTGAAACGACTGAAAGGTAAGGTTCTGATATTTCCCAAGGGGAACACCACTGGTTACCCTTTTACAGAAAGGGTTAGAAAAATTTTATATTCATTTTTGTGACCATGTTTACACTTAACCTACATCAGTGATAACCAACCATGTGTCTAAAGATAGAGCATCCTGACTATACTAATTAGCAGCTCAATAAAATCTCTTAGCTGTTGAATGAGGTGCACATTGTTAGGGTTGGAATTCAAACCTACAGGACAGCCGATCTCCAGGAACAGGGTTGGTTACCACTGACCTACACAGAAAGTACTCAAAAATGCATCCTGTGTATGCCCCTCATCCACTGTAGGCGGGGAAGGTGCGGAGAAACTAAAACGCGCTAGGAGACATTGCGGGCTGGGAAGTAAACCACATTGCATTCTGGGAAAGTAAACGCTGGATTTGTGGTTAGGGTCCTTCAAAGCAGTCCACGCGCACGTAGAACTGAAGCACGTATAAGAGTCCCATCGACAAACACTGAAATAAAACATCGCTGTTGCCGCGAGTCGATTCTGAGCACTTTAAACACCTAGGCATCGTAAGCTGTGTGGTGTCAAGACGAGCACGCTATTGCTAACTCAATAACGGCCGTTTTTACAAGACGAACCGCAGCGTGTAGCGGATGTGTGAAGTGTGGTTCTGAAAACATAAAGAGATTCCCCAGGTTGAGCTTTGTTCATGCAACGAAGGGGCATAAATTCCGCACAGACGTTGCAAAGTATTTTTTCCACACAGAGAATATCTAGTTTGTAGGTAAACCGAGCACTAGGTACACTTTAGTGGTGGGGAAATGTCGAGAATTGTTTGGCTGATTGGCCTGTTCTCGTCATTATGCTATGCTATGTTTTGTTATCTGAAACAAGAGTAGCTTCTCCAAGATGTCCCTCAAATATGTTTTAAACCTCCTGTCCTCTGTAACCTGCCAGCCAGGACTGTGGTTAGGGGGTGGGGGGTGTCTGTCTCACCTATGGGGCAGATTGGCAGTGTAGGGCAGTGCATAGGCCCTGTACAGGTACACCCCTGGCACTGTCATCCACTATTACCTGTGCATCCTTTCACCTGCCCGATCACCCGCCTGACAGCTCAATGCCTGAGGGGGGCTTCACTCCACTGCCCCCAAAATCCTGGGGAGGGAGGGGGGGGCAAATTCTTCAATCCAGTGCACCAGTAATACTGTGTACAGACCTATAGACTGTGTAAAAATACAGACACGAAAATCTCCCTCTTACCTTTCTGACCTTTGACCCACAACTAGAATATCGCCATGAACTTTCTCACCTCTTCACTGCCCTCTAGTGGTGGAGTCATGTTACAGACTCCTGTATTCTCCAGCTTTCTGTCGATAGATTTGGCCTGAAGGACGCTAGTCAGAGGATGAGAATGCCAGTCGAACCCGTCTGGTGTTCCTTCCTTTCACACTCTCTCAATGTTGCTGGGTGGAATAGTTTTAATGCCACTGTTTTGTGGCATTTGTCATAAATATAATTTCTATATGAAAACACAGAAATCAGGAGGTCAGTACCTACAACCTCCCACCATTTTATTTTATTACGGAGATGTTTACCCCTCTCCTTTTGTTAGCTCTGTCTATTCTGACCAACTAAATATTGCAGTTGACCCCATCCATGGCATTTAGCCCTGTCTTTGTGACTAGCTGTGTGACACGGCCGGCTTGAAGGGCCGCAACTAACAAGTCCAAATGTATCAAAAGAAACAATCCAGAAACTGATCTAAAAACACAAACTCAGACATTCATTAATCTAAAACACAAACTAAGGCGCAGACCAAATCAAACAAAAATACACAAAGTTCACAAAACAAAAGCTCTCCACACAAACCACAAACACAAAAGCCGCGCCGCGCCGCACCGCGCCGCGCCCCCCCCCCCCCCAAAAGAAAATCTCCCCTGCCTCATACTACTGGGCTTATATTGGGCCACAGGCAGCTGGAGGCAACCAGGCAATTAGGTAATTAAGCAACTACCTCCACCTGCACTACCCAGGCAAGCAGAGGCAGGGGATGTAACATATGTCACAACCGACATTTAAGATTTATACTCTCTAACATTCAAAGGCACTTCAAAGTATTAAATATGGTACAGCATTGCTCTGTCTGTCTTCCCCACTCCTGTTTGCTGTTCAATGCAACTGTGTATTTGACACCCGCCATCCAAGGATCCAGGTAGTTATTCTGCTTACCGGTCCACAATTCTTGAGTTTAAAGAAAGCTTCCCTCTGTCTGTTTAGCCTTTATTTCAAATGTAGCTTTCCTTTTTTTTTGCACATAATTGGACTGTATATCGTATAATATAAGCAGGTTACAGAGAATTGTTTTTTTTTAACTCTCTCTGAAGCCGACTGGGTCTTGGTTTAGAGTGAGTGAAATAATTAACTGCAGTTAAATTAATTATTCTTTTGAATTAAATACTTTGGGGGAATACTAGAGCCAGAATTGAGTCCAGGCCCTTTATGCGTCTCAGTGGTAATAAGTCATAAGACCCAAACTAGGGCAGGCCAACAGCACCACCTATTGATGAAAAATATTTTGTGAGGATTTAAAAGAAAAAAAATAATAATTCTAATACACTACCCTGCAGTAAAATAAATATTACAAATCACTCTGTGGCATCTCAATAAATACACTATTAAGTAATATAGTATTTGCAAAACTTTCCATTTCACATCATTAGGCACGATACATAAAACTCAAATGGACTGGTATGTATGCAGGTATGTATTTAGATATAAAATCATCAAGGTTGAAATAGGAGGGAATATCTAACTGAATCGTCTGACTTTTGACAGTACATGACAGAACAGACCGAAGTACTAACCTCCGGCTTGGGTTCTTTGTTTAGTGGGGTTCACATTGTGACCACTAGGTGGCAGAAGATACACGTGCTAAACGCGATCAGCTCTCAACAGCTCAAAGCGTTAAATGATTGTCTTCTGTGTTTTGTTGCTGATATCTGTGAGGATAGAAAGGCTATAATTATTCTGTGAAGTAAAAACTAAATGTGGGAGTTGATGTTTTTCCAAGGCCAGTTAAATCACAATATTGGATTTCAAAAGCAGTACTGTCACTGACATGAATAAAAATAGGCATTCTGAATGAATGTGAAACAAATATATTACAGAAATGTCATTACTAAGAATAGATTCCTGACGTATCTCTTAAGCAAATGCTGTTCACTTGTGTTCATAGCAGAATGCTGCCATACTTTAAAAAAATTGTACATTTATACAGTCAGCCTTCCCAGTAATGAAGTGAAATCCTTCAATGCCACTCATGTGTGTCCTTGTGCTGATCCAAATTTCTGATGTGTTGTCTGCAAATCACTATTAGAAATCACTTGTCACATGACTGTGTGAAATTTATCTAATCACGTGACAAAAATATGCCCTCGTTCTGGCTCCAGAAACTCATCACTAGAGGATTTGAGTGCATTGAATTTTTAATACATTGAAAATACATGTGTACAGATTCATATGTCCTTGTTTGGCATAAGGTTATGGTTTTCCTCAAAATAGGCTGTCAGGCAAACGAGGTTCTGTTTGCAATCTATAGAGCACTCTAAATCGCATTACCCCTCAAAGCTGTTCTGCTTAATATACTTGTTTGCTCTGACCATTTTAACACCCGGCGATGGCGAGAGGACTCCAAAATCCGCGTCTACTGGTTCTGCCCAATTAGCTAAACTAATAGGCCTCAGATGGTTGCTTAGCAACACATCTTCTTGGTGAGGAAATGGTTTTGTGTGTTTGCGACCAAATTTCCTCTGGGCCGAGCTCATGATGCGATTGTGGTAGGATAGGAATAAGGAAAGGGGTAACGTGAATCCGGAAAAACCTACACCAGTATAAAAAATAAAAATAAAAAAAATTCCCTGACAGGCGACCAGTGATTCATATTTTTAACATGATAATACATTATCTTTTGAGGCATCAAATGTGAAGGCCCTACTTTTTAAACTGACATTTGTTTATATCAGTTTATATCAGATATTGAGTGTGCAAAAAAAAAATCTGTTATGTTCTGTTTTTCATCATCATAGATAGCTACCTGTTGCGCCGTGTATATTTCATACAGTACCCTGCAGTTCAAGTGAATATGCTATGTACCCTCTTTTGCATTTCAGAAACACTCCAGACAATGTATTGCGAAATATATAACGATTAGGAACATTCTCATTGTGTTCATTTCCCTATTTTTAATAAAGGCTAAAAACCCTTCTTTATGAGAACTGCTCATAAAATTTTAATGTATTCGTGGTCTTGTTTTTCTTATTCTTGTTTGGCGTAAAGTATTTCAAGTTTACAGCAGGAGCTAATGAAATATAACGTGTACACGGTCGGTATTTTGAGGATGGGCTATCCAAATGCCACGTGCCATACCGTTGGCTAAATGTATGTGCAGTGTCCATTTATTTTAATTAAATGTGCAGCGTGATTGAAGACGGTCATGTTTAATATTTTTTTAAAAACACGGTTGTATGTGTAATTGCAAGGTATTCCCGTCGAATTAGCCCTAGTTCTTCATATGTTTCATTTTTTGGCCCGGGGAGAACACGGTGGCGCTTTAAAGGGCGTATTGAATGGGGAATGAGCGCCGAGCGCCGCGCGCCACGGTATCAGTAGAACAGTAGCTAGCTACAGTATCTTCAGTCCGTGGTAGCCGCGAGGAGCTGTACTCGGATCCTGACTCCATGGCAACCGCAATGGCAGGTGAGAGGAAAATAATATCTTCTCCCCCATTTTTTTTTCCAAAATATGCCTTTAGAAATTAAATAACGTGTCAAAGTGAAAATAAACATAAACGCTATCTGTGGAAACAACGATATGTTGTTGTTTTTGTTTTGTTTTAGAAACAGAGATACGTCAGAAACTGCTGCGCACCGTCAAGAAGGAGGTGGGTGCTTTTCCGCTTGAACAATAATGTCCGAAAACAAATATGGAACTAACATTAGCTGGTTAGCTTACAAATCTAGCTAATCTACACGATACCTCCGACATGCGGGAGAAGGCGTGTCACGTTTCGTTTAATTGATTTGGCCTTCATATTTATTCTTTATGCAGTCAGTATCTGGATATTAGCTACGTATACTAGATGCATAAATGATGATTTGTCGCCTGTCCTCATGGAGAGGACAGTCATTGCTCGTCTTTATTAGGCAAGACGCTGTAGCTACGCGTGCCCTTTAACGTTGTCGTTTCAGCAACAAGAGACAATACGTTTATCAAAACAATATATTTTTTGGTGAAGACGTCCTTTGCGAATGCATTCAGATCGAATAATAAATAGCCTATGGTCTGATATAGGATGATAAAATCATAAATTGTAGTCTAAATCACGTTACAGAAGATGCTATTTATGCACTGTCTGAAATTTTCAGCAAGCTCGCTCACTTATCCTGTCTGTTTTTTTTTTTTGTTTGTTTTTTTACGTGGAAAGAACATACGGAATTGACAGCTCGACCATGGTGGCGCACGCGTTACTTATTTGATGATGCACCTCCCGGTTACAGTTGTTAATAACGTGCAGGAGACTTAATTAAAATGTCTGATTAAAAAAAAAAAACGGCACGCCTGTGATTAGTGGGAAAAGGGGTTGGGCGCAGACGTATATGGGTAGCGAACGTTCGGGTGCCACACAAACACTCTTTGATGTTTTGTAGAAGACTCTCCGGTGGTAGTCAGATTGATTGCTGGTGGACGGATAACACTTTTTTGTAATGAGGTGAATTTGATTTCCGCAACGTTAAACAGTAATATGGCCTTTTACGTTGACAGTCGTGGGGAAAATGATGAGATACGTACCCGCTCGTTATTGGTTACCCTATCATCTATTGTCTCAGAAGTGTTCTATCGTCACTTGTGAGCCACAGCTGTCGTGTTTCATGAATTCCCCTTGGGCATGTGGAATCTGTGAAAAGCTTTTTGTGTTCTACCCCCAACTGCTTAAAAGTCAATGCACCTGCTCACACAGGCCAATATGTAGAAGATGCTGTATGGAGTCGTCTCTGGCTCGTATGTTGTGGTTGCTAATGGTGTTAACAGCAGCATTGCATTTCTTGCTGTTTTCTGTGTGTGTGTGCGTGCGGGCGTGTGTGTGTTTTATTTTATTTAATCAATCATTGTACTGTTGCATTTGCTAAGATGGGGGTGGGGTGGCAGGTTACCCATCCCCATTTGGGGAGTTGGGGGTGGGGTGGGGAGCTAAGTTGAATATGGTTTGCTAGCACCGCATTCAAGACTCCTACCGCATTACCGCTCGGATTTCTCGATCTCTTAATGAGGTATCTGATGGCGGTTGTAAAAGGCTCTGCCACAGTGACGTTTCAGTTACTGCAGGATTTCATTTAACGGTGTTTTTATGCGCGCGCTAGTTGCTCTCAGGCCTGTGCGCTATGGTAACTGCTAATTCAGGCGACTGGCTGGAGCTGAAGTTGGGAAAAAACCACACTGTACCCCCGGCAAGAGGTAATATTAGCGAATTAATTTAAATAAAAGTAAGATCATGAGTCGCTCTTTTTCCTCTCGAGCTGTATTAGATTACGATTTGGCCGTCAAAGTTGAGTACGGCACTGGAGACGAAGCACCACAAAGGATTATATTTCATCAAAACTACACTATTTTTAAAAATAAAAAAACAAAAACAAACACCAAACACAAAAATAGAATTGGGGCTCCTGGATTTATTTCGGCCAAGCCGCTCGAGCTGGTTATAGACAACTCTGGCCTATGAAGGCCGCCATGTTCCTGGCATCACAGGTGTCTGTGAGTAAAGTGCGCTTGCGTTGCATTAAAATCACGGAAGCTGATGCCGTTCTCCAGAGCTGTGTGGCAGAAGTGGAAAACATCAGTGTTTGTCTCAGGAATACCAGAGTACAATATCCCCTGGGAGGAGAAGAAGGCCCATTTATAATCGATAAGCGTGATGTTATCCTAACAAACCGCAGTTTGTGTTTTGGCTAAAAAAAAAAAAAAAAGACTGCTCACTCTCGTAGACCTAGAACCACAGAACCACGACCAGGGAAGGCTTTTAGAAGGAGCAGTGCACATCTGTAGTGGAACAGAAGGACGTCATCTACACCCTTTTTGGACCCTCGGTGCCCACTTCAACTTCGAAGCCTTGGTCAAGGCACTTCTGTGGACCCAGATTTCCATTTTGCGTTTGCGTCGTTGTTCATGCGTGCCGAGGGCAGGTAGGATCCCCGCGATCCGCTGTCAATCTGGTCAAGTTAAACGTGACGGTTATCGCCAGGAAGGGACCAATCACAGAAGAGCTTTCGTCTGGCAAGATGCCATTGTGTCCCTTCGGCCATTGACCGTCTCATTGGTGCATGGAACATCGTGTGCCAACCAATAGGCTGAGAGCACAGACTACTTAAGGTCTCTGGCTTCTTCCTAAGACCAAAAGGGCTTGTTTAGCCAGTATTCATTCAGAAGATGCTTTTACCATCTTTGAATGGTTTAGATGTATCTGTTGGTAACCTCAGATATATACATTAGGTGTATGTGGATACACAGTGTGTGTGTGTGTTTCCCATTTGGGTAGCTGTGCTCAAATTGTGCCTGCTTCAGCCGAAACACTGCGGCAGTTTATTCTGGGGTACTGAATGTATTTTCAACAAACGCATTCATAAATGTGCGTGTGCCTGCGTGTGTGTGTGTGTGTGTGTGTGTGTGTACAGTGAGGTGTCTCCTGTTGACATCGTGTACCATCTGTAGTGCATAAGGTACGCCTAATTGAAAGGGTTTTTAATTGGCTTGGCTAAACTGCACAGCTCGCCCTCGTGCCACATCTCATTCTCATTCTGGGCGGAGCTCATTTGAATATAATGAATATCCCCTCACTTTCCTCTGGATAATAATTATTGTTAAAATTTGCAGCGTTGAATGGCCTCGCTGGCTTCAAGCAGCCCTCGCAATTAAGGAACCGATCTATTTTTTTTTTTCGGTGGTCGCAAATGCATCTGTCTCCGTCCTGCTCGGCTGTGGGGTCGGCATAGCTCAGGAGGTAAGAGCGGTTGTCCGGCAGGCGGAGGGTTGCCGGTTCGATCCCCCGCCCTGGGCGTGTCGAAGTGTTCCCTGAGCAAGACACCTAACCCCTAACTACTCCCAACGAGCTGATTGGTACCTTGCATGGCAGCCTTTCACCGTTGGTGTGCGAGTGTGTGTGAATGTGAGGCATCAATCGTAAAGCGCTTTGGATAAAAGTGCTATATAAATGTAGTCCATTTACCAGTTATTACCATTTACCATGCCCAATATGGTCCTGCTGTTTTTGGTTTGCGTGCCTGTTTCCCCCTTCTGCATGCTGGTCCATCGTTTGTCCAGAGCTCAACCCTGAACGAGCGGTGAATTTGTTCACTGTGCCCAGCTATGGCAGGTCATTGAATTAAAAGACCGTGAGGTTTTCTCTTTAAAGGTCCAAATGTGTGTATGTGGCAGTCCATGCAACAGCTAACGAGTATTCCTTGATGAACACATTCCTGCAGTGTTGCTGTACATCAAGGAGGTCAGATGGGTGGGAAATATTAAAATCAGACATATGGCCCCTGCTGTTGGACCTTGAAGGATAACTTTTTATTTTATTTTTATTTTGACCCATTTTTCCTTACTAATTCCACCACACTGATCAGTTTTGATAATCATTTTGTCACATCTTTCTTTGTGTGCTAGAACTTCTCCACTCTGCTTTGCAATGCAGTCTAACAGGGCCTATAAAATGGCTTCTGAATATGATTTTCCACCAAAATAAAATCTCGATTAGCATCTACAGATAGTATTTAATAGATTTAACTGTGAGTAGGTGTTTCTCCCAACTTTAATCATAATATTAAATACGTCTTTGCACTATAGAAACACTTCCTTACTTGCACTGTGGGGGGCTGTAATAATGTGCACTGGAGGGGGGGTTGTATTGGTAGAGTTTGTGTCACTACAGGAACTTTCTTGGCATGGCGTAGTGCGCTTCTCTGCTTGCCCTAGTTCTCACCGAGATCGATGTATGCTTCCGCTGAAAAAAGTGGTCCATCAACTGCGAGATCAGACGCCTGGTAACGGACTGATTCCGAATTACGGAAATAAATGCCCCCTTCAGGCCATGCGGTCATTAATTTGCGGGAGGTTATTTTATGGGCATTACAAGGCCGGTTTGTGTGGCCCTGCTGGACTGCACTGCAAAGGAGAGTGAAGTGGTTCTCGGGGTTGACCCGTCAATCAATCAATCAAAAAAAAGCTCCACAAAGAAAAATGTGACGAAATTATTATTGTTACCGATTCAGGTGGAATTAGTTTCAGGAAAATTGGTCCAGGTCAGAAAGAAAAACCCCCCAAATTTTTTCCTGTAACACTCTGTGGAGTGCCCTGGCTCCGCCCTGGTTGGGCGGTGTTCACACCTGTGTTTGCACAGGTAGAAGGACACGCTCATAAAGGCACTGGCTTCTGATAGGAGCGTGCAGGGCAGGAGTTTGCCCAGCGTTTACTTTGCTTTATCAATCAGTGTTTTTTTTTTTAAGCCTGTCTGCTTGTTTAGGATAAGGTTTCAGGCTACAGCTAGGCTTGTACCTAATTAATCATTTTGACCTTAAAAGCTTTTTAACTCACTGCCCTAAAGTGGCTGCCTTCTGATCTAATTTCCTAATAAGTATAGCCTGGTAACATTAAAAAATCAGGTAGGATATATATATTATTGTTGCTAATCATAACACAACATAACATAACGATGAGAACTGGCCATTCAGCCCAACAGTGCTCGCCATTTTCCTGACTAAATTGTACCTAGTGCTCCGATTACTGACAGACTAGAGAGTATCTAACACCGTATCAAGCCTATCATTGGGGGGAAAGTAATTTGCGCTGAAAAGGATAACTCTGTGAATGTCTCATTTTGACAGATTTCCAGAAATGCTGGATAAATATCCAGAGCGGTTAAGAAACCGAATTCGGTTCAAGGATAATTAGACGCCATTAAACCGAGGCCTGGGAAATTCATGAATAGCCTAGTTTTCGTTCCCTCCCCCCACCTCGAAACTGACTCACGCTGCTGTTGCAATGGGCCCGCAATAAAAATGTGTGACTAACATTAATCGCGACCGCAGTGCAATAATATTAATATCCAGTAGCGCAAACGGTCCCCTGAACGCATCGCTGAATTCTTCGCCCCAGCTGCTCGTCCGTCATACTTTGGCAAACAAAAAAACACGTTGCGCATTATGCCTCTGCAGCTTGGTGCACCACGCCAGTTCCTGATCTCATGGAAAGTCAGTGAAGCCATTTTCTTTTAACCCTTTAAGGTGCGAGATCTCAAGTATGTGATTGGAGTGTTCTTGACTGAACATTCTAATGCTGATGTGACAGTCGCCACTGGCAATTGAAGGCAATGGAGTTCCAGAACTACTGACGCCGAATTTTGAAAAACATTCCGAAAAGCCTACTTTTCAAAAAGGTTAACTGTTGCAGGTGCCTAACTGGCCAAAATATCAGCATATGAAGGTTAAGGGGAGCTTCTTCCAATCAACTGCCATTTTGGCTTCTGTATTTGTTCTATAAGTGCGAACTCACAATTCCCTGAACTACCTGACAACATAACTAGCTATGCAGATATTCAACTTGAAACCATGTGGTTCGTTAGCTAAGTGGCTTGCCTCTAAGCACCAACTGGCCACTTGGCTAACTACCATTAATTTCTTCTCAAGTAGAGAATCTCAGGTCCTCCAGATGTTATTGGGAACAAGGGAGGATGCTGGTGTGGTTATTGACCACGGATCTATGACTGGCAAAGTACGACCAAGTATTGATTCCTGTAGGATCGATGTAGTATCGTGTGTGGTGAAGCATCAGTGTAGGATTGATCTAGCGGGAACCAATTTGAGGAAGAACTTGCCGGGGGCAGTTTCAGGCATGTTCACATACATTTTATTATTTATTTTTTTATTTTATTTATTATTGAAGATATGCTGTGTGCTGAAAAAGCAGCGTCCCCCTCATGTTCCGGTTGTGGTTTTGTGTTCGGATACGGCTTTAGTCAGTTTTCAGCACTTGGGCTGTGTGTAGGCTGTGCAGGTGAAATCCATCGGTCAAGGTGGGTAGTTTTAAGTCTCTTCCCTGGGGAGGGAAGGAGAGAGGGGGAGAGAGAGAGAGAGATAGAGAGGTAGGGAGGGAGGGAGGGAGAGAGAGTGAGGGAGGGAGTGAGAGAGAGAGAGAAGGAGGGAGGGAGGGAAGGAAGTAGAGAGGGAGGGAGAGAAGGAGAGAGGGAGAGATAGAGAGGGAGGGAGGGAGAGAGAGAGCGAGGGTGGGAGTGAGAGAGAGAGAGAGAGGAGGGAGGGAGGGAAGGAAGGAAGTAGAGAGGGAGGGAGAGAAGGAGAGAGGGAGAGATAGAGAGGGAGGGAGGGAGTGTGAGAGAGAGAAGGAGGGAGGGAGGGAGAGAGAGAGTGAGAGCGAGGGAGGGAGTGAGAGAGAGAGAGAAGGAGGGAGGGAGGGAGGGAGAGAAGGAGAGAGGGATGGAGGGAATCGCGGGGAAGGTAAATCGCAGGTGAAAGAGGAGAATGAAAGCTCCCTGGAAATCCCTTGCGTAACCGAACCCCTGGTGAGGACGCAGTGTCACTGGCGCCGCTGAGATTCATTTTCGCACGGCCATGGCGGGGGCTGATGCTTTGGCCTTTTTCTCCGGCACAAGCAAGAAGACAGCCAGCCCCGCGTTTCGCTAGAGCGGTGGAGGAGCGATCTTTCCGTGCGGTGCAAAGCCCCCCGTGTGCATCTATTATTGATGGCCTCCTATTTAAAGCAACAGCGTCTGGTTTTATTGTCCAGCTTATCGGGGCATCAAGGGATTTTTCCACCAGGAAGTGATCTGTAGCATGCTATCATATAGCATACATTTGTGTCATTAGTGCGTTTGTCTGTGCAGAGCTTTAAATAAATGGCTTTTCTTTTGGGGGAGAAAAAAGACTACAAGGAACCCTGGAAATCGGCGACATTTTAGGTTGATGCCCTAATCACGTGCCAGTCAATATTTCTGATGTCCAACCAGGAATTTTCCCCGGGTTTAATGTCATCATAGAACAAACCAGTGGGACCACCCAATCAGAGGCCTCTACACGCACGTCTTTCAGAGGGAGGCTCTGCAGTGTCAGGGACTGCCGCTCGTCTCCAGCCGCGTGGAGCCAAGTGGCAGTTGAGCCCGCTTACGTAAGCCTCGGAGCGCTGTTACGCCAACGCAACATCGGCAACGGGGGCTTCCCAGGGTGCACCTCCTGAAACTCAGAAGGTTGAGCTGGGCACAGCTCGGGCGGGGCAAAATTCGCTGTGACGCACGTGGGCTATGCTGGAAGTCTCCTCCCCCCCACCCCCCGCCAGGTCGTGTCCCGATTGTAGCAGGTGTGCACTGAGGCGGCACAGAAAAAGTGGGAGGAGCCTCAGAATGGGAGGGGCCTCGGGGAACCTTCTCCTCTGCCAATTAAACGAGCTCCTCGGCTTCCTGTGGAGACCTCCGTCTGGCACCGCCTCCCTGCCATAGGCTGCATTTGGAGCATGTCCGGCTGCCCAGCAACAGCACCGCCAAGGACATTACGAAGAGAGGACACAGCAATGGCTTTTTTTTAATAAAGACGATCATTTTTAGCGGTTTGGAATACATTTTGCCTCCTACATTTTCACCACACATTTTGCAAAAAAATTTTTTTTTTAAATCACAGACTGTATAGACTGCCCAGATGGTCACCTCCTTTTATTTCATTCTGTCCTGTCTGCTTCCTAACAACCGGAGGTTCCGGTCGTTAACGTGCGTTTCCGGTGCCATATTAAAACAGCGCGGAACATCCGTTCACAGCAGGGCTGTCCTTGGCAGTGCGCTCACATGAATATTCGCGAGACGACAAACAAATCGGAACGCGTCAGCTTCCGTGTTCCGGAAGCCAGAACTTTTAAGAACACGGAACTGAGAACACAGAACGCAGCTACGCAGTGTACTAACACTCCACCAATTATCTTCTGTAGGTCTAAGAATCACCGGTACCGTGAAAATAGCAAGCCCAGCGAACAAACGTGCTGGTTGGTTTAGGGGGTGAAGCAAACCAGCCATTATCAACCTGTACCGACACCTGGTTCGACGATGTTATTTGCACTATACATTCCGTGAATCCCCTTTCTCTCACATGAATTGTTTGAATCACAATGTTGAAATTCACCTTTTCCTTCCGTGAAATTATTTTTCAGTGAACGGACCCACAGCGGCCTTTAAGAGAGATTCAGCACACCGTGCTGCAGCTGGACTGCCGACAGGCACGATTCACGCGTTTGCTATAATACAGTGGGGGAGAGAAAAAAACCCCCCGAACTCATAATGAATTACCTGAATTGTTAGGCGACAGGAAATTGCGAAGGAAATTGAACTGCCTCTCGGGCACGGGCGTGCGACCACAGCCTTATTCCGTACAGGTCCCCGCGGCAACCGCCGTGGATTTTTTTCTTTTTTTTATTGAACCGCAATAATAACCTGAAAACATTTTTTTCCCCACTTCCACAGCGCGGTTAATCATCTGCATTTGTCTTTCGATAATGAATAAAAATAACGCGGGTGTGCGCGAGAGAGCGGAGACGCTGTTCGCCAGCTGAGCGATGATATTAATAAACGCGCCTGGCGGACGTGCCTTCCCTCCCGACCGATGGGGTCTGCGGGAGCGGTGTACATCAGAAAGTGTGTGCGGACTGCTTGTGACCGGCCCCCTTCCGCCATTACCTGGGTCAGTGCTGAGGATCACGCTCATCTTTTTCATCAGCAAATATTGTGAGGTCAAGGCCTGTGGCTGCGCAGTCTCTCTCTCTCTCTCTCTCTCTCTCCCTCTCTCTCTCTCTCTCCTTCTCTCTCTCTCTGTCTCTCTCTCTCTCCCCTTCTCTTCTCTCCTCTCTCTCTCTCCTCTCTCTCCCTCCTCTCTCTCTCTCTCTCTCTCTCTCTCTCTCCTTGCCCTCTCTCCCTCTCCCACTCTCCTTCCCTCTCTCTCTCTCCCTCTCTCCTCTCCTTCTCTCTCTCTCTCTCTCTCCTCCTCTCTCTCTCTCTCTCCTTGCCTCTCTCTCTCTCTCTCTCTCTCTTTCTCTCTCTCTCTCCAGATCGCCTGCGGTACCAACAGGAACTGCTGTCCACACTAGCCCATGAGATATTTTGATTGAAATCCTGTTGGACAACAAGATAGACCCAGTTGTGGGCACTGATGTAATGCGCTTTATGAGTTGGGAAATTTTGGCTCATAACTAAGATGGAACTCCAGGGTGTGTCGACTTGGTAGGTTAATGGTAGGGAACTGGGCTCCTAACTAAATGGTTCCAGGTTTGATTCCCATTTCGAACACGCTGCTCTTGTATCCTTGAGCGAGGTACGTAAACCGAATTGGTTCTGCCTATACCCAGCTGTAAAATGGATGCTACGTACGCTGTGTTCATCGCTCTGGATTAGAGTGTCTGCTGAACGCTTGTAATGGAATGACACACCCGCAGTCACCCAGTGAACTTTGCACCGTCGCAGAAGTTGAGAAACCGACCCATCATTTATATGACATCTTTTTTAATTTCACAGGCCTAGGTGCGATTTTCACACCTACAGTTTTTTTGTTAATTACTTTACTTTGACTGATTTTTTTTTTTTTTTTTTGGGAAACACTTTTTATAGGCACCTCTGTCACGGAAAAGCCTAAGGCATTTAATCACTGTCTACATCTCGCTCATTAAGCCATGAATTTGTGGCAAAACCACAAAGGAGAACATATAGCCTACCTTTGGCTGCATAAAGGAAACATGGATTTGTTGGATTATATTTCCAGTTTGAATGGCGGTTCATACATTCCAGTGCTTGTTCAATTTACACAGTGGCTAATCTCACGATGCCGCCCCTATACATCCTTATAATTTGGCTAAATGGAGATTGTAAGTGCAGTTTAAAAAGCCCACGACCTTTAAAGTATTTCAGACGAAAAACCCAACCCCCCGTGGCACTGACAGTACTGCGATATCTGCCAAATCGGCACTGCCATTTACCAAAGACGCAAGGTCACGTTCGTCAGTCGGCTGCCATTTTGTTTCGTGCCCCAGCACGGTGGGATGAATGAAACCGATAAAAAAAAAAAATGAATTGTTAATTCTCGTTATCGTTTTCGTATTTTGTTCTGGGGGCTGTTGATTGGCTGCGCTGCAGATAACGGACAGACTGAGAAGATGATGTTCCCCACGATCTGGCATTTATGATGAATCCGTAATCGGGCAGCGCGTACATTACCTGAGGTACTGACCCGGGACCCAGACAGGAACACTCCCTGTGGTACAGAGCCCTCTTACAAAGTCCAGCTCTAATAAGCACCATGGCCCAGACAGGGGTCTGATTTTTTTTTTTCCTGGCAGTGAGACAGACTTTTAGAAATTACCTCCCCTCCCCCTTATCTCCCCCCCACTGTATTTAATAATGTGGTAATTTGACTTAGGGCTGTGTACTGTTTGTGCTTGAGTAAGCCTGAAAGCACATTTGACGGGTAATTTCCCAGTGCTCTTCCACTCCCTGTTCCCCTTTGGAGAAGGTTATCAAATTGACCCCCACCCCCCCCCCCCCCCCCGGAAATCCCTGAAATTGCGTGCCTTCAGATGCCTACCTGGCCCCCTGCGCCCCCGTCCTCAATAACATGATGCAGAAAAGTGGCTGGGGGGGAGGCGGTGGTGTGGGTGTGGGAGGGGGGATGGGGAAGGGGGGGTTGGGGTCGGGGATTCTGCTCTGGGAGTTCACACTAGACTAGACCGGGAAATTGCATTTTCCGTGTTGCCGTGGCGAGAGAGAAAATGGCGGGTGCGCGGTGTGATTGGAGAAGGCCTCGGATTACAGGCGTGAGTGCAGCGCTCTCCGCGCGGCTCATACCGCCTGACCCAGACTGGGGGGTGGGGGGTTGGGGGGGGTGGGGGGGGAGCTGTTTTGCTCACAGGCAGAAGGGAGGTAGCAGGTATATATACGCGTTTGGCGCTAACTAAGTAGCGGGACGCGCGGTCGTCACCGTTACGATAATCACGGCGGCCTTCGTCACGGACGCGCGCGCACACACCTCGCTCCGTGTATATACGCGGCTGTGAGTCATCGCGGTTGTGAGCGAAAGTTCCGCCCGTACACCCCCCCCACCCCCACCTGAGCGTTACGGAAGAGGAGCCGGCGTTCTCGGTTGCAGCGTGGGAGTCGGCTCGGTGCGTGGTTTTTTTTTTTCGTTGTTGTTAGCGTAGCCGGGGGGTATAAGATTCCCTCACTTCACGTCTGACTGCGAGCTTTACCCACTCGTGAGTCATACCGAGCTGCTGCTAATTATAGCCTGGAACGCGGCACAAGGCCGACGCATCGGCTGTTGAACCTTTCCTGCGGCGTTGTGTACATGGAGGACGCATTCCTAGCCCACCCACCCAACCAACCAACCAACCATCCCCTCGCAAAAAAGCGTAGTTCAATAAATCAAAAGGAAATATAAAATGTTAGCCATTTCTGGTTGCTGAGACGTAGCGGCGCAGAGCGAGGAGAGCTTGTGTGTGTGTGTGTGGGCCTGGTCCTTCATGGACCACAGTCTCCATAGTTGGGAGGAGGCAATTACACGGGGGGACCAGTTGCAGATATCAAAGGACGGAAGGTGCATTAGCTGGCTGGTCGGCTGAAAGGCCGGTGGACTGAGGATCGTCTCTTTGGAGACGGCGGGGGTGGGGTGGGTGGGGGGGTGGCGGGGGGGGGGACAGAACACTGACACTCAAAAGCGGGGAGTAAATGCTGGGGCTGGGAGGGCCGACCTCTTAGACAGTGAGTCAAGGGGCAGGATGAAGGCTCAGAGAACAGGGAGGGTTTGCATGAATGGATGAATGGATGAATGAATGGATGAAAGAATGGATGAATTGAATGAATGAATGAATAGATTGAAAGAAACATTGACACAAATTTACATAGCACTTTTCCAGTCGCTCAGAGTGCTTTACAGTGATGAGTGGGAACTCGCCTCTCCCACCACCAATGTGTAGCACCCACCTGGGTGATGCGCGGCAGCCATTTTGCGCCAGAACGCTCACCACACATCAGCTGAGGTGGAGAGAGAGAGAGAACAAAATATTTAGCCAGTTTAATCAGGGGATGATTAAGGTGGCCGGCTGAGAGAACCAGGTTGGGGAATTAGCCCGGTCTGGAGTTAGCCCTACCAATGTATCGTGGCCATTGGGAGCAGCTAAGGCACCAAACCTGTAATGGCCATTTAGAGCTGCTAAAAAAAAAAAGTCCACTGCTGTCCGGCTTCAACAAAATTTGCATTTGAGACAATAGAGATATTTGAAGCTAGCGAGAATGTGGCCATGTTCTAAATGGGCCCATTCTCTACGCGTGATTATTTCACATAATGTGCGCACAGCTGAATTCATTGCATTTCAAGTTGCACAAAGGAACTCAATCTCTTTTTAATGACTTTTTAATTTTTTTTTTGGTGACGGTGGCAGGTTCCGTGCGTCGACATGCATGTCAGCCGCTGTTTAGTTTAGCTACGGGTTGGAGTTTTGCAGTTTTGCTTGTGTGTGACTAGAAGCACAGAGATCCGTTTTTTTTGTGGAAAAAGGGAATTTTGGCTCATTATTGTGACTGTGGTGGCTTGATAAGGTGTTGCTGTTAGTCAGTGATGACTCTTTCAAAGGTTCCTCATTTCCGTGCAGTCTGTGGAGATGTGCTGCGTTTGGACATCATCTCATCTGGTTTCTGATTATATTTCCAGTCAAGCTTTACATCACGCACATATTGGCTTTGCCTAAAAAAAAAAGAGGCTCTTTGACAGGACTAGTATTATAAGGCATTGAGCTAAAATAAATAAATAAAAATAGAACAAAATGTCATACCCCCCATTCTGATAACGCCATCGTTGTTGTCACGTGCTGTACATCTGCTTGGTGGAGAATTGGTATTTCCTCCTGTCGCCAACATCGATCGCGGCAGTATATCGCTGCTTAAAATGAAATGACATTATTATCTGTTTAACCCTGGTTTTGATGCAAACTCTGAGTCACCGCCGATATGCTCCCCCAGTACCGCTTGTTCAGATGTATTAATGGTGTGATGTTCTGAATAAGTAACCAAGGGAACTCGGAATACTGAGCAAATGTACTCAGGTCAGCGAAACCTCTTCCCGACTGACTTTAAAAAAAAAAAAGAATTTTAATGGATATATTCGTTATGTGGACCGTTGAATCAGTGATCTCGTCAGCGTGGGTGGTGTTCAATAACGCGCGTATGGTGTCTCTCCAGTGCACTGTAGTCATCGTAGACAAAACAAAAATGGCTGCTTGTCACAAACCTAAAGAAAAAAAAATTGTTTTCCAACACTTGAATTGTGGGAAGGCTGCATACCTCCCAGTCTCTTACCGAATAAAGAAGAAGAAGAAGAAGAAGAGTCTCTCCACCGAAATAACTGCCAGTTCTTATTGCCTCCACTGGGACTCGAGCAGTCTTGCTTACTGTGTGCCCCCACACTTAGAGTCCGCGGTGGATTTGGAGGGGAACGCAGGGCGAAAACTAATCACCCGGCGAGTGTTTTTGAAAAATTGCACGCTACCTTTCTGGGGGGGGGGAGTCTCTGGTGAAACACTTTTCATGTGCCCTTGTGGGATCGTCGCTGAGATTTCCTTTTTCCGCGCATTTTATGGACTGCCTCTCGCTAATCCGCTCTCCGAAGGGAAGCTGCACAACAACAGGAAATTACTGTCTGCCAGGAGGCCTGTTAGGAGGCATAATTTTCCAGATGCTAATGAACTGGGGCATTGGACAAAAAAAAAAAATGCCCTTTTGTTGTCAGGGCTTACAGCCAAAGCCGTGTGCTGGTCACCCGCGTCAGTTTAGCAAGTCTGGGGTCAGGGGTGAGCCGGCTGTCGAACCACGCGGTGAGCTTCTCCTGCCAGGTAGCTGGAGCTAAGCTAGCTAACCTGCTGGGCTCGGTTAGCACTGGGACTGAAGGCCTTCCGGGAAGAATCAAGTTTTACGCTGGAAATAGTCTTGTTGAGCCAGTAGGCAGCAGTCTTTTCACTCTACCAAGATTTTCTTTTAAACCAATGCTCTTGTACAATGATGGGGACATTGTGGTGTAGGAGTCTTCATCTTTCAGATGAGACAGTAAACCAAGTTCCTTAAAGACTTGGTCTTTAAAGGACCCATGGCACTTGCAAAGATGACTTGCCTTTCTCAATATGGCCGTCTCACAATCCCCCAGTTTGTTTGGCTAATTAATCCCTCCCACTCAATCTCACCTGGTGTCTGATGAGCTCTGGCACAAAATGGCTGCCGTGCTTCACCCGGGTGGGGGAGGCATCATTCATTAAATGCTAATCTCCACCATGAATGTTTACAGGAGAATCCCAAACCACTGCCTCCTAGCATCCTCCATTGCAGCTCGACGCCTGATGGTTTTATAACTTTTTTGAAGAGCCTAACTGGGGTAGGGGGCAGCAAAAGCCTGAGACTCTGAAGGACAATTTACTGCCGTTGTTGTGCGCGGTTGCATGAATAGCAAAACGCTCATGGACCTCTCTGTATGTGACAATGAATCAGCAGCTGCTTGTGCGGTTTCATATTGTTAATGATGCAATCCAGGCTGCAATCAGCCAATTTGCTGAAAGGGTTTTCCATCGGTTCTGATTACAGTTTAGAGCCAGTTGATGCAAATTATATGGGGGAGTGCCTGGCAAACGGAGATATTATCTGAAGATAATGAACGTTTCCCTCTAATGTATATTTAGCTGGGCGGTTATCCTATGCCTTTAGCTTTTATAGATTATTTGCAGCAATAATCTCGTGATTTTGGATAGCGTATAAATGGTTTAGAAACTTGCCTTTACATTTGTGTAAATTGCATTAGATTAATGGGACTTAATGACACTGTTATCCAAAGCAAATTCGAAATGGAAACGCAAGTCGAAAGATCGGGGATCTGAAGTGCAGTAGAAATATCATCCCTAGAGAAATTGCAAATTCAGGAAGTGCGGAAGTGATTGACAGCTCAACCACTACCCTAGTGAACATTAATCTTAGCTGTCAAAGGAAAAAAAAAACAAGAACTACCCTACTGAGCATGAAACTACATTATGCGAACCACCGGCTCTATAAACAGTACAGTTACACGTAATCTGGTGTTAGCCTGGGTAAAGCTGCGGGGGGAGGTCAGTTTGGAGGAGCCAACGTGCAGTCTGAAGAAGCTGGGCTGCAGTCCTTGTCAGAAGATTGGGATTTGACCAGTGTACACTGTGGATGCTGTGTATTGCGGGTTCTGCTGTTATTCTCGCACAGTTTCTCTCTCTTGCCTTCCCGGTGAACATTTCCAGTGTGTGCAAAGTCGGTGAAAAGCCTACGTCGTTCCGGTGAAAACGCGGCTACGTTCGGATGAAAAGTGAAAGTTTTCCGCCTCGACAATGACGTGGCCGGGTATAAACCTGAGCTATATTGGGGTTAACCTATTCCCTTCATGTCCGAACGTATCTCCACCTCGATTTACAGCCCCGAAGACAATCTGGATTCCAGGCTTTTTTGCACACGGGCTTGTCGGTTGGCTGTAATTGCTAAGAGTTGTGTGTTGTGGTCGACGGTGCTGGTGCTGGCCGCCTTGTTTGAAGCTTGTTCTTTCGTGCCCTTGCGTCAGCCGATGGCCTGGTCCCTTTTCCTCCTCCGTGTTTTTTTTAAACAGATCTGTTGCGTCACCCTTCAATACGAATGGGTGATGCTTCAATTAATGAGGGGACAAAAAGGGGTAATTATTTTGGGGAGGGGGTGGTGGGGGGGGGTTGGTCTCCATTGTGTCTGAAAGAAAACAGCAAACGCCGAGGCCCCCCACCTCCCCCCGGCATGGGCAGCGGAATGGGCCTGATGGGACATTGAGTCCCTGATGCCTGATGGGACATTGAGTCCCTGATGCTTTACTGTCTGTACATTCTCTTCAGCGGTGATAATTTCACCAATCACATTTCAGTCAAAGTCCTTAAAGCCGTGGGTGCAGTGCTGTCTCCCCCCTTCTCTGTCTCTCTCTCTCTTTCTGTCTCTTTTTATCTCTCTGTCTCTTTATCTCTCTTTCTCCCTTCCTCTCTGTTTTTCCCTCTCTCTCTGTCTCTCTCCCTCTCTCTCTTTTTTATCTCTCTCTGTCTCTTTATCTCTCTTTCTCTCTTAATCTCTTCCTCTCCCTTTCTCTCTCTCTCTGTCTGTCTCTCTCTCTCTTTTTATCTCTCTCTCTCTCCCTCCCTCTCCCTTTCTCCCTCTCTCTCTGTCTCCCCATCTGAGATCCGGCAGACGCTTGTGGATGACTCATTCACCCATCCAGCTCAGCGTGAGCTTATCACTCTCTCTCTCTCTCTCTCTCTCTCTCTCCTTCTCTTTCTCTCCCCTTCCATCTCGTGCTCTCTCTCTCTCTCTCTCTCTCTCTCTCTCACTCACTCTCTCCCTTCCTCTCTCTCTCTCTCTCTCTCACTTCCATCTCGCGCTCTTGCTCTGGACACTTTCGGATAAGTGGCCCTGTCGACAGCTCCACACCACACGGGGATGTGTCCACCTGCAGCCAGCTGTAGCCACCTGTGTGTATGTGGGACAATGCTACAGCAGCCCTTTAGCCCCTCTGCTAAAGTAGCATTTTCAGCAGCCTGTATTTCTCTTTAATCGCATAAACAAATCACCGTGACAACGCAGGCCCCTCTGTACGGGCCTATAATGTAATTTAATGTGTTGTGATGAGCATGTTTTACAGGTCATTCACGTTGTAGAACTGGGTTGCCAGGACCTAACCGGTATAAATAACGATAGCAGCATACAACAATATATTAAGCATGCGGTAGCAGGCTCTATATCTAAGGCTGTATGTCTAATGTATATCTAATATATAAGGTATGCAGGCTGTATATCTAATGTATTACGGTTAAATGTACTATGATGTTTCACAATTATTTACCCTTCACATGTTTACAGTGTCATACCTTGGCTATTTGCCAGACTTAACTGTAAAATTCGTGGATTTTCTTTTTTACAGTGTTGATTTGAATTTGACGAAGCCTCGGGTTGTTTGTCTTTCTGCATTCCCTATTTTGAGGTCTGACTCTGCCGGTCACAACTGTGTTCTGTAACACAAATCTAATACAGGGCTGCCCAGCCCTGTTCCTGGAGATCTACCATCCTGTAGGTTTCCATTTAAACCCTAATTTGGCACACCTGATTCTACCAATTAGAAGCTGAACAAGATCTCTATCTGTTGAATGAGGTGGAGTGAAAACCTACAGGATAGCAGATCTCTAGCTGTTGAATGAGGTGAGCTTTGTTAGGGTTGGAGTGACAACCTGCTGGACGGTCGATCTCCATGAACAAGGCTGAGCAGCCCTGATCTAATATAAAGGTTAACTGAGTGAAGTTCCTGAATGCAGTGGAGCTTTTAATTGATGTTCTGGTACAGAACTCTGTGTCAGAAATAAAGCCAAGAGATATTTGATTATTTTACTGATTAAAAAATGGTGGTCTGACAGCAAAGTCAAAAGGTTTTAAAAGAGGTGTGCAGAAATATATTGATGCAATTTAATTGGCAGGACATCTAGTCTAACGTATACTTGATGTCATTATACTACAGAATCATGTCCTAAGGAGGTCTGAAGGTTTGTGCCTATGTGTGCATGTATGTGTGTGTTCTTACGTGTTCACATGCGTGCATGTGCGTGCGTGTGCGTGTGTGTGTGTGTGTGTGTGTGTGTGTGTGTACGAGGGAGAAAGTCATCAATCTGCCGGCTTGAACTGTGGTTAAACAACTCTCTGAGTTTTTAAATTACATGAAGGAGAGAAGGTTCAGAAAGTCATCTGTGCTTCCATCAGAGCCCGGCTGATTCACAGTTTCTTCTCATGTCTAATTAGGTTCACCCTCCGAGGCTTTCAGTACAGATTCTTCTGCTTTCTCCGTGTGCTTGAAAAAAAAAAAAAAAAAAAATGATGTCTTTATTAGTTGTCAGCTCTGATTTAATTTTGCAAGCCAACCTGTCATGGCCAAATTGGATGACTAAATTATTCAACAGTCCAATTGTTAAAAAAAAGAAAACCGCACATTTATTACATTTTGATACCCCTCCCTGGTTTCAAGATGTACTCTTATTGAGCTGTGGGAGTCAGCTGGTCTTCATCCCCTCCCTGCCGGTCCCTGGTAACCCTGCTGGAGGACATTTATTAGGGGATAATCCGCTTAATGTGGATGCTATTAAAGTGAATACAACGAAAGCCTTCCACCCCTCCGAATATACTGCACAGCCTCACTGACCGATCTGTGAGACAGGCTGGGGGGTGTTTTCAGGCCAGTGGAAGTAGCCGCTACTACAGACTGCGTTTTAATTAACATAGGACACACGCACACACACACAAACACACACACGCACATACACACACACAAACACACACACGCACACACACACACACACACACACACACACACACACGCACACACATGCACACACACACACACACACGCACGCACACATGCACACACACACGCACACACGCACACACACACACACACATACACACACACGTGCACACACACACACTCATACATACATACACACACACACGCACGCACACACACGCACGCACACACACACGCACGCACACACACGCACACACACACACACACACACATACACACACACACACACACATATACACACACACACACACACCCACACACACACACTCATACACACACACACAAACACACACACACATATACACACACACACACACACACATTCATACATACACATGCCATTTGTGGCTCGTGGCTGAGAGCTACACACACACACACACACACACAAAGTGAAATAATCACAACATATTAGCTTATTTTTTATTATTTGAACCCCTGGGAATGCATAAGGATTTTTAAAAAATACTTTACTGTTCTATGATGTGTATGTTGTGATTGAGGAGGCCTGAGCCTGCTGTACTCTCTCTCTCCCTCTCTCACACACACACACAGGTGAAGCAGATCATGGAGGAGGCGGTGACCAGGAAGTTTGTGCATGAAGACAGCAGCCATATTGTTTCTTTCTGCGGTAAGATACTCTCTCCGTATACTTTTAACAGAAATGTGATATGATCCAGACGGATAGAAGCGAAAACAAATCTTCCCAGGTACTTTAAGAAACGCAACGCAGTATTGATCAGTCTCACTCACGGAGCAGAGCCGGGTGAAAATCTGAACGAGGGCTCTAATTTATCTGCTATTGATTTG
Organism: Anguilla rostrata; assembly: GCF_018555375.3. NCBI lineage: Eukaryota > Metazoa > Chordata > Actinopteri > Anguilliformes > Anguillidae > Anguilla > Anguilla rostrata. The sequence goes on along the minus strand of NC_057942.1, from coordinate 3,650,928 downwards.
TTTGCGAGATTTTACAAGACGGTTAACTGGGGAGAAAAAAAACCGTAACGGGCGCAGTCCGGGGGCTGCAGCAGTCGGATGCTCAGCGAAACATCGAGCGTTAATTCAGCTCTTAACACGGGCCCAGTAAGGACCGTATCTGTTCTGTGAGAGTTGATTGAACGCTGAACGTTTTACTCAGTGATATATTCACGTGGGGGTTGTGGGGGGGGTGGGATATGTTGCGGATTCAGTGTCTATCAGAGGCTAAGCTAATAAGGGACGGCTAGCACGTTTCCGCGGCTCGTAAACGCAATGGGGGAGAAAATTATTAGTCATTCACGTCAGGTTCACAAACCCGAAAGGGTTACCTTGAGAACGCCGCCAAGTCCAGAATGCAGCATGATCGATGTTAGCCATAGCGGTTTGGCTCTCTTCCCATGTCCACGGCACTCCCCCCCCCCCCCCGGGGTGGAACTAAATCAAAACTCTGCCCCCCCCCCCTGTGTTATGAATCAAGACATCGCAAACCCAGTGAGAATACAAACAGTCTTTCTACATTTCAGTTCTGTTTTACGGGCCCTTACGTTGTATCTGAAGAGAAAGTAGACTCGTGGCTAGCAGTCACAATAACCCAGTGACGTTGCACCTACCTAGAGGCTGATGATTAGCGCTTGGTTAGTGTTGGAACATAAAGCGCATGTCGCAGGAAAGTAAAAAAAAAAAAAGAAAATTTATTTGTTTGGCAAGAAATTTTAATAGAGAAAACAAAGTTCCAGTTAAAGGACGCCGACAGGACTGCTGTATGGTGTGCCAGGGACCAATCAGCAGAGCCCTGATGAATGGGCGTGGCCTCCATTTAGAGGTGCAATCCCTGGCCATCACTGGAACCAGTGTAATATAGAAGGGGCACACACAGAGCAGCATGCGCCCCCACCTGGGGTGGAGGGGCATAGCGGTTGGAGCTTGGATTAGAGGCCCTGTTGGAAGTGGTCATTGGGGTTCCCGCAGAACGGTCTGTGTTCTCTCTGGACCAATCAAAAGATACGACGCCTTGGTACGGTACGGCAGTGGGACGCTAGGGTGCCTGCAGGAGCCTCTGCTCTTTCGGGTGTGTGACGTCCAAGGTCACTGTGACCTTTAAAACGTCCCAGGGCAATTACTGCAAACGGCAGGGGGGGCTTCCCCAACATCCTGGATAAATCCCCTCTCTGAGTCATGTGATCACTCCCCTGTGTTACTGGCTTGATGGATCTCTCTCTCTCTCTCTCTCTCTCTCTCTCTCTCAGCTGAAATGTGGTGAGCATTTTGACTCAAAATGGCCGCCAGGTTGGCACTTTACCATCAAAAGGATAAAAGGGCCCGTGTATGTAAATACAATTCATTATTGTTATTGCTGTTGGTATTCATCGGGGCAGTAGTCATTATCAGGCAGTCAGTAGCCTTAGTATTATTATTATTATCAGTGATATTAATCATACTAAACTCGTTTTTTTTCTGTGAGTACAATACGTGCACCGGAGTGGTGCTCTGACGTTGTTTTTTTTTGCTCCCATCTGGTGTTTGTGGAGTGCAGCGCTGAGGTGTGAGGAGGCTCCGCCCACATGACATCAGGCGGAGACACTTGCTAGGTGTCGGGCGCACCGAGAGGGACTCGGGGGGCAGATTCGCCGAAGCGATCGCAAGGGGGGGGCGTAAAAGAGCCCCCCGCCAAAATGTCAGATGAAACTGAGCGAGCGCACCCCCCCAGTAGGATCTGTATGCATTAATTATGGCATTAACCGAGGCTCCATTTCACAGCCTGTCAGCCCCTGATTGCGTGTGCACAGCTCGGTGCACTTCCGTAGAATTATGGGCGTTCTGGTTCTAGAGCTTTGCAGAATTTTGAGACGGTGAAAATTCTAGAAGCCGAAATACACCGCGTGGCTGCGCGTTTTACGTCTGATTCTTCTAAAGGGTGTCTAAAATGGCTGTGCGCCGAGCTTAGTGACAAAGTCTTTTAATACATACTGTACGTCCTACAGCTGCGTTGCAAGCCGCATTCATGCATAATTGGCAATAAGCCTGTGACTAAATGAAACCGCTCGAAGATAAAAAATAAAATTAAAAAAAAAAGCGAACGACGCGTCTTCGATTCCCGCGGAACCATGTGCTCGTCCGCGCGCTCGTGTTTTTGTCAGGGTTTGCCGACGCCCACGCATTCGCGGCGAGAGTCGCACTTCGGGGCTACGTGCGAAGGCGGCGGTGTGCGTTCCAGCGCGTGCTCACGTCCGTGAAAATATTCACGGGGGGAGTCAGTCGCTCATAAAAAAATAAAATTAAAAAAAAGCCCATGAATTGACGTTTTTTTTTAATCGAGCTTCCGGCATTTTTTTTTTTCTTCGTTAGCCGACGATGGCCGTAGCCGTAGCTATCGTGCTAAGCGGCTCGACTAGCGCGAAAGCTAACGGGTCTTTGTGAGCGAGGCTGACGCTCCTCGGAGAGGGAGGACTCGACGGTCGACGCCTCTCGCTGCGCGTAGGGGGGGAAACCTGACGGGGAGGCGGCGGCGGCGGCGCTAACCGCTGCGCCGATTAGCGGCGGCTGCGGCCAATCAGACGGAGACCTGTCTCGAGCTCAGCGGAGTCCATTCAGAAAAACCGTCCAGGCAGCACAGAGCCGTCTGAGTCACTGAAGCCCCCTCCCTAGCTACACACGTCCTACACCCCCCCCCCTTCCCCCACCCCCCCACTCTGCAAAAAACAGATCAGCGTCACTCACAGACCACTCCGTCATTCCCAATTCCCGCTCGTCCGCTTGAGCTTCTCTGTAGTACCAGTATCTACACTTATGGCCGTCACCCTGACAACCACTTCAGCTGCGCCTAGAAACCGTCTTGTTTTCCCGCCCTTTATTATTGAGTGATAGAACTCCTCAGGAGGGAGGGGGAAACTGATAGGGTAACTGTGTTGGGATTTTGTTTTTGTTTGTAGTTAGCAGTGAATGTCACTATTCATGTTTTTTGGGACAGAACCGACCGTGGACTTGAGTCACTGAGACCTTCAGCGTGTACAAAACCTTCTAGCACACACAAAAACCAATAACGTGACCAACGATTGGTTGCGGTGTTTGTTTTGCACTAATCGGTGGTTGTGTTATTGGTTTTGCGGGTTCTGAAAGGTTTTGCACGTGCTAGTGGTTGTAGTGAATCAGGTCCTATGTGCAGACTAATGGACCTAGTTCTCTCAGAACCCACATGTCTAGTTAGCCGCCCCTGCAGCCCATGTATCTGCTAGATGGTAAAACAGACAGGTGTGGTCAGTTCAGGAAGTGACTTTCCAGGAAGTGAAGTCCAGTTTGATCTCCACCGGCGGCAGGTGGAACCTCCACGAGATGCTCCTGATGTGGATTTGCCCTAACCGACTGTGCAGCGATCTGTGAATGTTTTTGACAGAAGGCGTTTTCAGTCCCAACGCTGGGGAGGCAGAGATTGAGGGAGGGAGGCAGGGAGAGAGAGAGATGGAGGAAGGAGGGAGGGAGGGAGGGAGATGAGGAAGGAGGAGGAGAGAGATGGAGGGAGGAGGGAGAGAGAGATGGAGGAAGGGAGGGAGGGAGGGAGGGAGAGGAGGAAGGGAGGGAGAGAGAGAGATGGAGGGAGGGAGGAGAGAGTGAGAGAGATGGAGGAAGGAGGGAGAGAGAGAGAGGAGGAGGGAGGGAGGGAGGGAGGAGGAGAGAGAGATGGAGGAGGGAGGGAGGGAGGGAGGGAGAGGGAGATGGAGGAAGGGAGGGAAGGAGAGAGAGAGATGGAGGGAGGGAGAGGGAGACGGAGGGAGGGAGAGGGAGATGGAGGAAGGGAGGGAGGGAGGTTCCTGTATTAATCCAGAGACCGGTCTCCGCTGGGGCTCGCTGCAGATGGCACGGGTGGCGGTTAGCGATTGCGTGTCCGTGTTTCACATTAGCTCATTTTATTCTGCTCATCGCGCTTCTGTCTTCTGCTCACTTCCTCTCTCTCTCTCTCACTCCCTCCCTCCATCCCCCTCGCTCTCTCTCACTCTCTCCCTTCTCTCTCTCCCTCTCCACCCCCTCTCCCTCTTTCCCTCTCTCTCGCCTCTCGCGTGCTTGTCTTTGGCTGCTCTTCAGGAAATCGCTCCCACCACCCCACCACCACCCACCCCCCCCCGGGTGGAAAACGCACGCCTCCTGCACAACGAATAGTGGCAGTGACAGCACACCCCCCCCCCCCCCCCCAGAGATGAAAAGAGGAGCCCCCTGCCCCCTCCTCCCCCCACCCCCCACAGCTCGCAGTGCGGTAATTAGCCCCAGTGATTACAGTAACATTTACAATGCGCTCACGAGCCGGGCTTCGTCTCCCATTCCTCAAGGGGGGGTCGCAGCAGTGCTGAAATGTCAAGCTCAGTCACCTGCCCCTCGCCCCCCTCACCCCAAATGGTAGCGCTCCCCCCTTTCATCACAAATCTACCACTAGACGCGGACACTCGTCACAATATGCTGATGTCATTCAGACCTACATGCTTCTTTTTTATTTTATTTATTTTTATTTTTTTACCCAGTGCAATGAGGGCAAATTTATAGGGCAAATTTCTCCTGGCAACTGCTCCCCATTCTGCACTATTTTTAATAGGCTGGGGGGTTGGGAGGGGTGTTTGTGTTTGTTTTGTCTCTTTTCTTTTGACCTCCTTTTTGGAACCCCCGCCCTCCTGCCAGTCCTACCCCCTAGTAGTCAGCGCTGCAAGGAATCAATCAGCACGCACGGCTGGTCACGAAACAATTGAGCAATTATTCCAATCCGTTTAATTGCTGTTTGTATTTCCTATAATCGCTTGTATTGAGAAACCTGCAGTTTCTCATTTGCATCGTGGCAGACGCTGACTTTCTCTGATCTGCTGCCTGTGAAACAGCATCGGCATCAATCCTGCTAGACGCCGTTTCCCTGATAGATGTCCTGTCCCGAGCGCTGGAAGGCTCTGTCCGTTTTCCTCTGTCAGTTCGTCGGGTGTTTTATAAACAAGGTCAATTTTCTGGCGAGGACAGCTTCAAAGCTTTCCGTCGAGATGATCGCGAAAGGCCAAGAGAGATAATGCAGCCGCGTTGCTTCACCGTTACCAGACAGAGCCGTACATTTTGCTGCCACTGCCCCTGCATTCACGCAGTGGATTAGCCGCGTTTTTAAAAGTACTCTGTTAAAAACTCATTTCCCCTCGGACAGCGGCTGGTCTTTATCCGGCACGCTGTCGCTGCTCACAGCCCAGGGCCTGCCCGCCTCAAACCAGATAAGGCCGCTGAAAAGTTGTCAATATCTCAAGATTAATTTGAAAACCAAACGGGAAAGAGGGAAAGCATTTTTGACCGGTTTGTCAAAACGCACGGACGGGTCTCATTGTGCCCTTCCCGCTTTCCTGCCAAATCGATACTGCTTAATCTGAGCAATATCTCCAGGGAAGGGGATCTCTGTAGTTTCACCTCCTCTCCTCCAAAGAAACGAACAAACGAGGAGGGTGGAAACCCAAGTGCGGATGGTGGAGAGGCTGATGTGTCACAGAGAGAGAGAAATGGAGAGAAAGAGGGGAAGAGGGAGAGAGAGAGAGAGAGAGAGTCCAGCCCTCTTCAGCTCTCTGACTCTAGCACCCCACCGTGCAGTCGCTCCATCAGCGGTGGTTTCCATGACAACTGTGGCCACCGCTCTCCCCTCCTCCCCTTTTCCCCCAGAACTCCTGTGAGCCAGGATGCAGGTTTATTCCTGGGAGAGAGTTGGAATGCTAGATCATTCCTGGGAGAGATTCGGAATGATGGATCATTCCTGGGAGAGAGCTGGAATGCTGGCTCATTCCTGGGAGGGAGCTGGGATGCTGGGTCATTCCTGGGAGAGAGCTGGAATGCTGGGTCATTCTAGGGAGAGAGCTGGAATGTTTGATCATTCCTGGGAGAGAGCTAGGATGCTGGGTCATTCCTGGGAGAGAGCTGTGATGCTGGGTCATTCCTGAGAGAGAGCTGGAATGCTGGGTCATTCCTGGGAGGGAGCAGGGATGCTGGGTCATTCCTGGGAGGGAGCTGGAATGCTGGGTCATTCCAGGGAGAGAGCTGGAATGCTGGATTATTCCTAGGAAACACCTGGGATGCTGGGTCATTCCGGGCAGAGAGCTGGAATGTTTGATCATTCCTGGGAGAGAGCTGGAATGCTGGGTCATTTCTGGGAGAGAGCTGGGTTGCTGGATCATTCCTTACAGTTGCCCCTATTTATGAGTGTGTGTGCCCTGCGATGGACTGGCGAACTGTCAGGGGTGTATTCCTGCCTCTCGCCCAGTGTATGCTGGGATAGGCTCCAGCGACCCTGACCAGGAATAAGCGGGTATAGATAACGGATGGATGGATAGAGAGCTGTCTGCTCAGCCATAGAACCCGTTAGCAATGCTGCCTAGCTTCTCTCCTCCATTTTTAACCAGTTAATGACTCAGCTAGCTATTTAATACGTTGGAACTGTTGGCTGTATAGTTAATAAGCACAAGTGCCTTTGAACCACGTAGCAATCTGTTTCAGTAATGTTGATGGTTAACAATTAACCTTTCAAATTCATCACAAGTACTCGATTGCCGTAACTAATTACTTTCTCACATGAATAGCTACTTTAATATTACACGGAGATTGTATCGCAAAATTATTTTGGTAAAGAAGTAAATATTGTCGCATGCAGACTTTGCTGAAATCGTTGACAAATCTTGCATCAGAAGCGCATATTCATAATTCTGATTAATGCAAGCCAGACTCAGTTTGATTATGCATCACGGTGGGTGAAACACAAAGCTGAATGTAGCTGCTGATTCCATTATGATTAAAAGGTACATGACTGAATAATTGAATGATCACTCCAAATCAAGAAGTCATTCACCTCAGTATGCCATTATGTGAACAGTGTGGGGTCAGAATTAAACATGGAAAGGCTGCAATTATAATCATTTTATTTGAAGCAAATGTTTTGTGCTGGCTTGTCATAGTTTTTAACCTGTTCTTATGTCACATTTATGGTGCATAAGCCTTGCCAGGCTGTTCATGTGAGTTTTGATGTCTTTAATATGGAATTGTTCTGTGTGTGTGTGTGTGTGTGTGTGTGTGTGTGTGGATGTGTGTGGATGTGTGTGTTGGTGTGTATATGTGTGTGTGCATGTGTATTGGTGCTTGTGCTTGTGTGTGCGTGATGGTTCTTGTTCGTGCGTGCGTGCATGTTGGTGCTTGTGTGTGCATGTGCTTGTGCGTGGTGGTACGTGTGTGTATGCATGCATGCTGCTGCTTGTGCTCGTGAATGTGTGTGTGCGCTCCGTGTGCATTGCGTGTGTGTTGCATGTGCATTGCGTGTGCGTTGCATGTGCTTGTGAATGCGTGTGCATCGCGTCTGCATTGCGTGTGTGTTGCGTGTGTGTCGCGTGTGCGTCCCCTGTGCGTTGCGTGTGTGTTGCGTGTGCGTCCCCTGTGCGTTGCGTGTGCGTTGCGTATGCGTTGTGTGTGTGTTGCGTGTGCTCGTGAATGCGCGTGTGTCGCGTGTGCGTTGCGTGTGCGTTGCGTGTGCGTTACGTGTGCGTTGCGTGTGCGCAGCCGCTGTGGAGGCGTGCGTGCTGCACGGGCTGAGGCGGCGGGCGGCAGGGTTCCTGCGCAGTAATAAGATCGCCGCGCTCTTCACCAAGGTGGGCAAGGGCTTCCCCCCGGCCGAGGAGCTGTGCCGCAAGGCCCAGGCCCTGGAGCAGATCATCGAGAACAAGTGAGACCGCGTCCTCGCGCAGAATCAGTTCATTTCTATTCACTCTGTTAATCTATTCGTCTATTAATTCATTTCTATTTACCCTTTTCTGCTCAACTTCATAGTTATATGACTGCTCTCAGTTTCAGTGTGGCCACTGCTTTCCCACTGCTTCTAACAAAGCCCATCATGCCCCTGTAGCTACAGCATTTTAAAATACTGCAGTATGTGCACGGTAGTACAGTACAGCAATCAAAATATATTTAACATGTGAGTAAGCGTTGCTGTCGATCATCATCTGTGCTCATCATCAGTGTCAACTTCTTTATCAACTTAGATTGAAATTGAAATGGGACTAATAGGATAATGGTTCGAGAAGGGGCTTGACAAAGAGGCAATTGCGACCTCTAGCGGGCGGAGGACTGAAGTGCACTGCAGGAAAACAAGGGGAGACCAGCTGCCGGTGCGACTCATAGCGCTGATTTGTTTGATTATGCTATATATATTACGTGCGGTTTTTGTGTCTTCTGAGCTTTCGAACGGCTCCTAAGTCCTGTGACATCCCGGGAGGTTGATTAATTCCTTGGTGCAGCGGGCGAGCCTTTCAGCATTTCAGATTGACAGCGACATGAATCAGGGATGACTTACTGTGGCTGTTCAGCCCATGCATGCAGTGGGAAGGGGATTTGCCCAAACAAAAAAAGACATCCCATCAGTTCAGTACGGACAGATTAATATCAGCAATGAAGCTGTCGTGGCTGTCAGTCAGTAAAACATCCCCAGCCTACATGCAGATTCCTTATAGTCCTGGGCAGGAGAGTTTTCTGTAGGGGATAAAAACTGCAGTATCCATGAAAAATGATTTAGCATGGATAATATATAATAACTTATATATATAAAGAAACACTCATGGTCACCCTTGTAATCCATTGTAGCCAAATTAAACAGAAGGCCTCTACATGAATTATATTATATAATTATTGTGGAGTAAGCATTGTTGGAGAGGTAGCCAGTTGAAGACTCCATGGGTGTTAGTGAAACGTCCAAGCAGTTCGCATTGTCCAAGCTCCTCACTACCTCCTTCGCTCTGTCCCGTCTCAAAATGGCGGCCCCCTTTTCAGACGGAACCAGGTGCCCCTGAACCCCGAAAGCACCCGCAAGCTCCCCAAGCTGCCCAACATGTCCCCCCAGGCCATCAAGCACCTGTGGATCCGCACGGCCCTCATCGAGAAGGTCCTGGACAAAATCGTGCTCTACCTGGTGGAGAACAGCAGGTGACATGGGGGATTGTGGGAAATGTAGTTCGGTGATACAGAAATAAATTAGGGTGTACTGGTGGTCTGAAGCGAACCTCCTTTCCTTTCAGCAAGTTCTACGAGAAAGAGGCTGTGCTAATGGATCCTGTGGATGGACCAATCCTTGCCTCTCTGTTAGGTAATGAGGGGGGAAGTGTCCTTCAAATATTGGGGGGTGCCAATTTGATAAGACACAAAGCTAGAACATGGAAGGGGAGATGTCAAAATCTTTCACTCTGGGACCTGTCCCTTTAGTGAGGCATAACCAAACTCTGTTCCTGGAGATCTACCGTCCCTGTAGGTTTTTCACTCCAGTCGTGACAAAGCACAGCTCGTTCATTCTAGAGATCTTTGTCGAGCTGCTAATTAGTAAAATCAGATGTGCCAAATTGAGGTTGAAATGAAAGCCTCCAGAATGGTGGATTTCCAGGAACAGACTTTGTCACCTCCGCTTTAGAGCTTCTGCGTCGAGGCAGCTTTTAAGGAGGTCATTCAATACACCCACCGAAAGAGCTGCTATTAGCGTTTTGTCGTTTGTAACAAAGACGCCAAGCTCGGTACGCTTTTATTTATTTATTTTTCCGATTTTTCCTCACAGTCGGGCCCTGCGCGCTGGAGTACACCAAGATGAAGACCGCCGACCACTTCTGGACGGACCCCTCGGCCGACGAGCTGGTCCAGAGGCACAGGATCCACAGCGCCTACTGCCGGCAGGACTCGCCCACCAAGCGGCCCGCCCTCTGCGTGAGTTTCGCCGGTGGGCGTGGCCCCCCCGGCAGCTGTCAGTCATTTGTTTAAAAAAACTTGCCATGTGACATTTTATCACAGTTTTTCTTTCAGTTAATTTCCTGAATTTCCTGGTCTTTTTTTCCCGCCGTTGTCCTTTTCCGTCGCCACAGCTCAGGGCCCCCGCCTTTTTTTACGAATGTGGAAAGACCCCCAATCCCAAACCCCCTGTTCAAACCCCTCCCCCCACCCACCCCCCCAAATTCCCGGTCTCTGGACGCAGCTCCTGCGGGCCGTACGGTAACAGCCAGAGCCTGTTGGGGAGCCCTGTGGAGAGTTTGGACGGTCCCGAGCGTGGGCGAGGGTGGGAGGGGTTTTTGGCGGTGCTCTCCAGCCCATTATACCGCTGACCCCTCCCCCGCCACAGCACCTGGGCTTTGTGCCCCCGGCGCTAATGCTCATCATTATCCCCCGCTCCCCCCCCCCCCCCCCAGCTGGAGGAGCCTCTGATTGCGACTCTTGGCGCCTTGGTGACTCGCGAGCCGCGGGGGGGGGGGATGGTGGGGGGGCATTCGGCGGGGATATGGAGTGAGGCTGAGGCGTCCCGACCCCGTATCCGTGCTCCCGTTACCGGGGCGACACCCCTTATTCCACAGTCTCCCGTTGGCTGCGGGCGCCTGTGCGTGCCGTGTGCTGTGAGGCTCTGCCTTTCACTCAACAGCGGCTGTGAATTATTCATGTGTTACTGTGGCTTTCGCACGGTCCGCTGTTCGTGATCTGCAGGCGGTGCTGATTCCGGTATTGATAAAAGGCCCAGATTCTCATCTGCCTTTGAGAACCTTGCCGTATGTAATTTCTCAGACATTTCCCGACATCTCTTTGTAAAATATTAAAATATCTTTGTAAAAATCATTTTTTTTTTTGTACGAATAATTTCGGGTGATTTAAACTTGTGAAATGACATTGGTTTCTCCTGTAATATGACGTGCAGTACTTCGGTACTGTTATGGAAGCTGCTGTGTGATGACTGTGCTGAAATCAGGGTGAATGAGTGAATGAGTGAATGAGTGAACTGTGCTGAGTCGGCTGTATTAAGTGAAGGTGAATGAGTGAAAGCTTGCGTGTTGAGTGCATGTTTAAATCACGGTGAATGAGTGAGCTGTGCTGAGTCAGCCAGCTGTATTAAGTGAAGGTGAATGAGTGAAAGCTTGCGTGTTGAGTGCATGTTTAAATCACGGTGAATGGGTGAGCTGTGCTGAGTCAGCCAGCTGTATTAAGTGAAGGTGAATGGGTGAAAGCTTGCGTGTTGAGTGCATGTTTAAATCACGGTGAATGAGTGAGCTGTGCTGAGTCAGCTGTATTAAGTGAAGGTGAATGAGTGAGCTGTGCTGAGTCGGCTGTATTAAGTGAAGGTGAATGGGTGAAAGCTTGTGTGTTGAGTGCATGTTTAAATCACGGTGAATGAGTGAACTGCGCTGAGTCGGCTGTATTAAGTGAAGGTGAATGAGTGAGCTGTGCTGAGTCGGCTGTATTAAGTGAAGGTGAATGGGTGAAAGCTTGCGTGTTGATTGCATGTTTAAATCACGGTGAATGAGTGAACTGCGGAGCTGTAAAGAGGAATAACTCTTCACCTTTCAGATCCAGAAGAGACACTCCAGCAGCAGCATGGACGAGCGGGCCTCCCCCTCCCCGTCCGCCCGGGACTACGTGGAGTCGCTGCACCAGAACTCCAGGGCCACGCTGCTTTTCGGCAAGAACAACGTCCTGGTGCAGCCGGTACTTACCCCCCTACACCACCGTTACCCAAAGCTCTGTGGCTCCACGGAGTTTTTAAGATGGTGGATGGAGATCATGGTGGCCCTGCTTTGTCAGTCATTTTGGTTTTGTTGCACTGTTTGTATGAGAGTTTGTTGTTTTCATCTTTTCCCCAGATGAACTTTGTGATAAGCCAGCTGTATTTAAGGGCTTTGCTGCATAAAGGCTGCTCCTAAGCAGATGTGTGTGTGTGTGTGTGTGTGTGCGTGTGTGTGTGTCTATCTGTATGTGTGTGTGTGTGTGTGTGCGTGTGTGTGTGTCACGTTGTGTATGGTGTGTGGTGTGTGTAGTCGTTTTATGTGTGTGTGTGTTGTATGTGGTGGTGTGTGTGATCGTGTGATGTGTGTGTGTGTGTCCGTGTGTATGTGCGTGCGTGTTCATGTGTGCGTGCGTGCGTGTGTGTGCGTGTGTGTGTGTCCGTGTGTATGTGTGTGCGTGTTCATGTGTGCGTGCGTGGAGTCACATGACACAGCTCACCCATGTGATGCCTTCTCTGCCCCAGAGGGACGACATGGAGGCTATCCCAGGGTACCTCAGTCTCCACCAGACCGCTGACATCATGACCCTGAAGTGGACGCCCAACCAGCTGATGAACGGCTCCGTGGGGGACCTGGATTACGAGAGGAGGTGAGGCTTCCGCGTTAATCATCACTGCCGCCCCATTACTCTGCCCAAAACTGACAGCAAGGGATTTGACAGGCCCTGTCACAGCGTATTTCATACGAACAGTAAATGGACAGCGTGTGTGTGTGCATGTGTGAGGATGTGTGTGTATTTGCACACTTGTGTGTGCATGTATACGTCATACGTGCGTGAACGTGTGTGTGTGTGCGCGTGTATGCGCGTGTATGTATGTGCGCATGTAAGTGCATACGTGTGTGTGTGTGTGTGTGTGTGACTCTCGTAATATTGTCATATTGTTCAGCTCACGGAAAAGCGTGACCCTTGGAAGGTAAAGGTTAGGGATGGCTGCTGCGTGGAGTGTGAACTGACTGTGTGTGGGTGTCAGGACTGCGCTCCTGGCCAATCGGCTGTCGGCATCCTGTCTGGAGCTCCTCGTCCCCGGGTTTCTCTCCAGCGCTGGTTTTAATTGCGGTTTGCCGTCGGCGCAGTCAGCCGCTGTGAGAGGAGCCCCATTGGTTTTCACTGCGGTAATTCACAGATTCGCGGTTCACGGTGTCTTAAACGGTACGCCGCTCAGAGGCTTGGAACCTCGTGCTTGCAAATTTTTGGGTGCCGCCATAGCAGCACTAAAACTAAACTGTGCTGTTCGTTTTTCATCTTGCAGTTGAAGCCGTGGTCCTTTCGTTTGAATGGGTTTTGGCCTTTCACCGAATTGCAAAAACAGAAAAGAATCTTTGGGACATTTCAAATATGCAGTTGTAGGAATTTTATGGTCTGTGTACAATTTTCATGGTTAAGCCACTTCGTGATTCAGGACAAAAGGCTTTGGTTGAGAGTTTATGAGATGAGATGTGTGAGATTCTAAACTATTTTGCCATTTTTAGGCACCGTTAGAAGGGAAAAAGGAGACGTGAGAGAATCTGCAATAACCGTGTCAAGCCTTATATTGGTTCTCAGTATGAACCTTAGGCTACGGGCTGCTGAATGGGACATAAAACACGTTTAGCCAAAACGTCTTTTTTCACATTTAATGAAAAAAATGTCAGTTTTTCCTATATTTATTATCTTTGAAATGACAGGGTGTAAAATGTGCCATTCCAAAATTGTATTCTAGATGTTTTGTTATTTCGTGATTTTAAACACTTCGCTGAACATTTAATCATTTAGTTAAACGAAAGACGTAACATTTACTAAATGTATGAAACGTCTTAATGTTTAACTGAACGTATGAAACATCTTAATATTTAACTAAATGTATGAAACGTTTATCTCAGTATTTAGCTAAATGCATAAATCGTGTATGAAACGTGTGAATGTATGAAACCCTCCCACCTCCGTGGTGGTGCATATCTGTGTCATCGACAGCATGTCCGTCTGCAGCTTGCTCAAGCGGTGATGGTTTTTAAGCCTTTCATGTGAAGATGTGAGCATGTTTCTCTCTGTTTTCCCACGGAGGAAATTGATTCTGATTGTTGGTGGGAAAAACGGCATAATGAGTGGTGATATAAGCTGATGATGTAATAAGCATTTCAAATACTTTGAGGTTACTTACTATTCATGCAGCGTTCGCCGTGCGGCTCTGCAAGGCAGGCCATGTTTGTTGCTGTTTTGTAGGTGTGTTACATACGTTTGGAGCTTTCTGGCAGTCGTCCAGAACATAGCGTTCTGAAGAGTAAATATTAAATAACAGAAAAAAAAATAACGCGCTACACTGTCGGAGGAGGGAAGTGCCCCCTACCCCCCCCCCACCACCCCCCCCCTACCCCCCCGTCAGATCCTCTGACTGAAAGAACGAACGGATGTAAAATAAAGCTTCGAACAGAATTTTCCGGATGATTCTCCCCTCTCTTTTGAGTCGTGTCTGTGTCTGATTTGCTCTCTCTCTCTCTCTCTCTCTCTCATAGCGTTTACTGGGACTACGCCATGACCATTCGCCTGGAGGAGATCGTCTATTTGCACTGTCACCAGCAGGGTAGGATTTCACGCGAATGTTTGACTTTGCGTATGTATATATGCCGTTTCAACTCGACAGTCAGCAGTTAGCATATCCCCCCTAAACGTGTAGACATCCAATAATAGTACAACCATGAACCGCCTCTAGTTCACATTGAGGGGAGGGTCTGAATCCCCGGCCCAGGAGAGCCACAGGCTGTGCTGGTTTTTGATGTCACTCACTCAGCCATTGATTGGTCGATTAAAGCAATTAGAGTGCACAGGTAACTCTCCACACCTGGTCCCCCCCTGGATTGCTGATTTTAAGGTAAAAAAGCTGAGTTACCTGGGTAACTGCGCTGAGTAAAACCCGGAACATTCGGATCGGACAGGACGAAGTAAACAAGACTGTTCCAGGTTTTACTCAGCGCAGTTCAGCTAACTCAGTAATCCTGCTCTGGATACAGGGTTTTACTCAGCGCAGTATCCAGCTAACTCAGAAACCTGCTCTGTGATACAGGTTTACTCAGTGCAGTTATCCGCTAACTCAGTAATCTGCTCGTGATACAGGTTTATCAGTATATCCTAACTCAGTAATCCTGCTCTGTGATACAGGGTTTACTCATGCAGTTATCCAGCTAACGCAGTAATCCTGGTTCAGGAAACACCCCCCAGGACCAAGGATTACAGACCTGATATACATTGTATATGTATCACCTGATATACTAGACTTTCAAAAATGGCTTGATTGTTGCTGTAATTACTTACAAACTAATGATTTCAGTTGAGATGTTTTAGAGGACGTATGAAGGTTGTGAATGCAACTGGTGGCATACTAAGACAGACTGCTGTTGACACTGGTCATCATTTGTACATTCATAGTTGCAGTTGCATGAACCGCAGGTTTCATTTTTAATTTAATTTCACTCTGTATAATTAATCCGTTCAGCATGCTTCCAGGCCTGTATAATGTGGTACACTGAATGTTTTTCTGCTTTAATGTACTGAAGGTTAAAATATTCTGCTTTCATTATCAATTCTAATCATCATTTTATTCTCTGTCTGATGGGTTGCTCTTAAAATGCAATCATCAGAAGTTTAATTGCTTTTCTGATGTTTTAGTGCAACAGAGTAGTGAAGAGAAATGGCCGCCACTGACCAGTAATTGCTTTCCAAGGTTACTTTTTACAAGTTTACAGTTGGCCACTTTATTAGTAACATTTGTCAAATTTAAGAAGATGGATTTTTTTAAGGAAGAGCTTCACCATTCTGCGTGTGACCGTGTATGTGTATTGTCAGAGCTGGGCAACAGATGTTAAATTTTGCTACATTTATGATTTACGTAATACGAAATACCTCCTGATAAATGTATCCCCACCTATTATAATAAATTATAAACTACGCTCACAGTAGCGGATGGAGTAGGTCGTTGTGCAGGTGGTTCGGAGGTGTAAGCTGTATGAAAATAGTGGTGTACTATATATTACACGTGAAATACACAGAGTGCCTATGCATATGTTTGGAATACTGTCCTTCACTGTGTATTTTGTGTGTGCATGCTTATGTAGATTTGATTGACGCTTCCCGTTTCGTTAGTGGACAGTGGGGGTACTGTGGTTTTGGTGAGCCAGGATGGGATCCAGCGGCCCCCGCTTCGCTTCCCCAGGGGGGGCCACCTCCTGCAGTTCCTGTCCTGCCTGGAGAACGGGCTCCTCCCCCACGGCCAGCTGGACCCGCCCCTCTGGTCCCAGAGAGGAAAGGTGGGTGTGGAGTGGTGGTTCCCAGACTCGAATCCTGGGGGGACCCCCTGTGCATGCTGGCTTTCAAACCAACCTCAACTGCAGTCCCAGAATTTTAACAAGCTGCTTTTCATGTTTGAGAGCTGGGGTCCCCAGTCTTATCCAGAAAGGGCCAGCGTGGGTGCACACACCTGATTCTTCTAATGAACCACTGGAGTCTTGATTTGTAAATCCAAAAAAACCAGAGATAGAAAGCCCAGGGGTCAGAAAGTAAAAGTCCT
The DNA here is from genome assembly GCF_018555375.3 of Anguilla rostrata. Taxonomy (NCBI): domain Eukaryota; kingdom Metazoa; phylum Chordata; class Actinopteri; order Anguilliformes; family Anguillidae; genus Anguilla; species Anguilla rostrata. Next base: position 3,634,811 of record NC_057942.1, on the reverse strand, counting down.
GCCATGTTCTTCTTCCACCCATGAACTCAGCCCAGCTGATTTCACTGATTAGTTCCACCTCCTGGCTGGAAAAATGTGCTAATTATCAAATTCAAGCGACTAGAACAAAATACTGGAGAGGACTTTTACTTTCTGAACCTGGATTTTCCTCCTGTGCTAAAATCCTGAAGTAAAGACCTCTGAGATGAACACATAATATTCCCCTCATCTCCTGGCGCATTCCCAAATGTCGGTTGCTGATTATTTTTCTCGCCGTCGCCCCTCGTTCTCGCGTTAAAAATAGCGCCTCTGCTTCTGCTAGCTCTCTCTCTTTTTTTCGTTGTGGCTGTGTAGCTACAGTGTTCATTAGCCGCGACCCTTGACCCGAGGGGACTGCTGATCTCACCAACGCGGAGAAGCTGCCGCTTGGCCGTCCTCCCGATCGGCGAATCAAAGACCCGAGAGCACAACAGCGGGATCTCCTTACGGCGAGAGAGCGCCTCGCGTTACGATATCATTCTCACCGCCGGCGAAAGAACTAAACTAACGACCCGATATATTCCTGTGAAAACATCCGTCTGAGATGCGATTAGATACTCGAGAACGTCCCCCTGCCCTCGGGCGGTCCGAGCCGAGCCGCGCGACGTACGATGAGCGTCGCAAGGCTTTTATTAACGAGCGTTCTCAGACCGCTCTCGCCGGGATCCAGCGAATCCAATTTAGGTGTCATGTGAGAATAATGTTCGGGGTTATTTCTCTGTTTGAGAATGGGGAGGGTTCACGGGAATTTGAGGAGGGTTTGTCTGGCTTCAGGGTTTGTCTGGCAGAGTGTTTCCTCGATATCACTTCTCACGAAAAAAAAAAAAAAAAACCCATTGCAAAATTTGATTGGATATCGGTGTATTCGGTTGGCTGTTGTTATTTTCCATTGACTGAGATCATTATCGATTGCCTTTTTTTTTTCCTGTTGTACTTCTGTTTCCTTGAGCCTGGATGAATTTCTAGTTAATTGCAGCTTTACCCTGGGCACCGGACCTTGGTCACGTAGCGTTGGAGTTTGTTTACTGCTGTTGTGTTGCTTTGCTTCTGAAAATTAAACAGGAGTTGCCAAAAAAAAAAAAAAAAACACTGGAAACTTTGCTGATATTACATTAGTTATGATTGGCAGCATGGGGCCTTAGTGTGTGGTGATGCATTTGTATGTTCTCCCTGTGTCCGTGTGGGTGTTCTCCGGGTACTCCAGCTTCCTCCCACAGTCCAGGTTAGGCTAACTGGAGACTCTAAATTGCTCATAGGTGTGAGTGTGTGAGTTGATTGGTGTGTGTGCCCTGCGATGGATTGGCAAACTGTCCAGGGTGTATTGCTGGCCTCTCGACCAATGAATGCGTGCTGGGACAGGCTCCAGCACCTCCCAACGTGCCAGTGTACCAGGAATAATTGAGCTTAAAATGCATGGATGGACGTTGTCAGATTTATCGATTGTTTAGCACTGCGATGGATTTTTGTGACAAATCTTCAGTGGCATGGCGTGTCTCATTGTTAGCCCTCGACAATTGTTTGCGCCGTGCATCGGAATCTTCAGTTGTTTTAGCGACTCGCGATACGGAATCTTCAGTTGTTTTAGCGACTGCGATCGGAATCTTCAGTCTTTAGCGACTCGATACGGAATCTTCAGTTGTTTTAGCGACCCCGATACGGAATCTTCAGTTGTTTTAGCGACCGCGACGGAATCTTCAGTTGCTTTAGCGACGCGATACGAATTTCAGTTGTTTAGCGACGGATACGGAATCTTCAGTTGTTTTAGCGACCGTGATACGGAATCTTCAGTTGTTTTAGCGACCGCGATACGGAATCTTCAGTTGCTTTAGCGACCGCGATACGGAATCTTCAGTTGTTTTAGCGACTGCGATACGGAATCTTCAGTTGTTTTAGCGACCGCGATACGGAATCTTCAGTTGTTTTAGCGACTGCGATACGGAATCTTCAGTTGTTTTAGCGACCGCGATACGGAATCTTCAGTTGCTTTAGCGACTGCGATACGGAATCTTCAGTTGTTTTGACGCGAACGTCGTTAACGGACATCTTCAGTTTTAGCGACGCGATACGGAATCTTCAGTTGCTTTAGCGACCGCGATACGGAATCTTCAGTTGCTTTAGCGACCGCGATACGGAATCTTCAGTTGTTTAGCGACGCGATACGGAATCTTCAGTTGTTTAGCGACGCGACGGAATCTTCAGTTGTTTAGGACGCGAAGGAGTGCGCGACGCGATACTGAATTTCAGTGTTTAGCGACGCGATACGGAATCTTCAGTTGCTTTAGCGACCGCGATACGGAATCTTCAGTTGCTTAGCGACCGCGATACGGAATCTTCAGTTCTTAGCGACGCGATACGGAATCTTCAGTTTTCCCCTGTTTATTGTTTGCGACCGCGATACGGATCTTCAGTTGCTTTAGGACTGCGATACGGTCTTCTAGCTGCCGGCTTTTTCGGGGTGGTAGGCGCGCGCAGCGGCGGGGGCGGGGGCGCGCGCGTCAGAGCGTGAGCGCGGGAGGCCAACGGCTCGTGGGGGGTGGGGTGGGGGACGCCGAACGGAGAGCGCGGGGCGTAATGAATTGGCGCATCGTTCCGCTGCGGCGGCCTGATTGCTCCGAATTAGGCTCGGACACTCGGCTACGGCAGCGAGTGGTTTCCCTGAACGTCTTCATCAACTCCCAATTTTCCCCTGTTTATCGTGTGCACTGGCTGAGTGGATTTCAGGTTTAGTTTTTTTTTCTGAGCTTCCCTTTTTTCAGGGGGTGGTACCGTATGCGAGTACATTATGATGCATCTCAGTGATTGGCTACAGCTGAAAATCACAGGTCAATGGGGGAAGGAATGGGATAAAGAAGTAGTTTTATAATTTTTGTTGTTTTTTTTTTGCAGGGAAAGGTTTTTCCGAAGTTGCGCAAGCGATGCCCTCAGGGATCCTCGGAGTCGGTCTCGGACAAAGAGGAGGACGAGGCCACGGACTACGTCTTCCGCATCCTTCTCCCCGGCAGCCAGTCGGAGTTCGGTGAGCAGCGACGTTCCTCCCGCCCCGCCCGGAAAAAGCGTTTCAGTTCACCATCATCATCCTCCCCCCCCCCCTTTTTCTGTTAGCTGTGTTAGGTTTTGGTTTTATAGTTGAACTGCATTGTCATTGGTTTTTTTTTACGTTACCTCACTGATACCTGTTACCACTGATGTGTTGAGCTTTTTTACCAAGGGTTTTTTTCGTCATCGTTTTCTTTACAGTTACCGTTGCCCACCCTACCCTCCCCTCCCCTGGGGCGCCCCCCCTGTCCCGCTCTGTCTCCCTGTACCAGCGGAGGCGCCCCCCTCCGAGGTCTCGGACCCTGGTGGTCCCCAAACGGTCCTGCAGCTACCCGGGCCCGCCCCCCGCCCCCGCCGCGCCCGGCCGTAAAGTTGTCTTTGTCCCGCGTGTCTGTGCGCCCGCTCAGCGCTTGCTCTTGCCGCTTCAGCCCGCCGCCCCCCCCCACGTTCGACGGGTGTGTCCCCTTTGCCTGACCCCCCCCCCCACTTCACACCCCCCCTTCCCTTTCACACCCCCTCTTACCCCCCACCCTACTTCACACGTCCTGTAACCCCACCCCTCCCTCCTCTTCACACACCTTCTTACCCTCCCCCCCGCCCCCCCCTCCCCCCCCACGTTTAACGGGTGTGTGTCCCCTTGCCTCAACCCCCCACACTCCACCCATCCTACTTCACATACTCTGTACTCTCTTCACACGTCCTGTAACCCCCCCCACCCCTCCTCTTCACACGCCCTCTTACCCGCTCCCCTCTCCCCCCCCCCCCCACTTAACACGCCGTGTTCACCCAGGCTGAATCGCTCGCTCCTACGCCAGGCTTATCTCTGTAAACCCTTTAGCTGTAGCTGGTGGAAAAAAATAAAATAAAATGCAGGTTAATCCACTCAAACCACAAGGACACGTGGACAAACGTCTTCAGAATCAAAAGAAGAAAAAAAAAGAAAGTAAAAAGAAGGAATAGAATAGATTTGTATTCCACTGGCACAAATCGCTAGTCTCTCACCGAAATGCATTCATTTCGGGCCCATTCAACTGAAAATACACTCTGGGCTGTCAGTGGGATAAAAGTGCGTCATTCACAAATTTGTGAGCGGAGCCCGTTGTGGACCCAGGCCCCTACCGGGCTGACTTTTGTTCACGTCTCGGTGATTTTTTAGCTGTTCGATTTTTCCTCCTGTCACTTTTCGGCTTTGGGGTCTTTTTTTTTCTTCTTCTTTTTTTGTCTCCTTCCTTTCGGCACGTAACGCTGTGGTTTGTGCTCTCGCTCACACGCCCCGGGGGGCTCGATGTAATTCAGCCGTGATTGGCAGCTGGGGAATCGGCTTCGGCGTTTCCAGCGATCGCGGCACGGAACGTTACGGTGATTTTTTTTTTTTTTGTTGCCGGTGGCGATACGGTCTGTGCTGCTTGCTGCCGGGGCAACCGCCGTTCCCGCGGAAACTCCTGTGCGCCGTCCTGACTCTGCGGTGTGTCTCGTGTGTGTGGGGGGCGGCAGGTACGCCGGACCTGATGGACCAGGGGGCGACCCTGTGGCACCCCACCCCCAGGAAGTCCTCCTGCTCCTCCTGCTCGCAAAGCGGGTCCTCTGACGGCGGACCGCCCAACGGGTGCAACCACGAGAGGTCAGGGACCGGGAAGGGGGGGGGGGGGGGGCGGGCCTGGACCCCGTTGCATGACATCCCCCTTCGCACACACACACACACACACGATCACAGGGCTAAGTCATAGAACGTCTGGACGAACCAGATGGCGAACACCGTATTCTTAACCTCGTGAGTTCTGTCTCTGTTGCTGTCTGAGTGTACTAATGCGTTGTGTTCGTTATGAATATTTATGTGGGGGCGTCTGAAGACGAGACCATCTGCAGTTAGCATATCAAGACACATAACATTGGCGCCCACTGTCGCTGTCCACAAATACTAAGAACAGTATATATAACCAGGATCAAGACTGTACTTCATGTGCGTGCATATGTGTGTGTGTGTGTGTGTGTGTGTGTGTGTGTGGGTGGGGGTGTGTGTGTGTGTGCACGCATGTGTATGTGTGCATGTGTGTGCTTGTGCGCGTGCATGTGTATGTGCGTGCGTGTGTGCAGGAGTGTGCTTGCATGTGTGTGTATGTGCATGTGTGTGCGTGCGTGCATGTGTGTGTGTGTGTGTGTGCGTGTGTGTGTGTGTGTGTGCGTGCATGTGTGCGCGCGTGTGTGTGTGTGTGTTCTTGTGTGTGTGTGCTTGTGCTTATGGGTGTGTAAAAAGGGGAGAATGGGCTTTAACTCGAATGTTTACCCTTTGCAGGGCCCCTCTGAAGCTGCTCTGTGATAACATGAAGTATCAGATCATTTCCCGGGCTTTCTACGGCTGTATGTACACGCTAACCCTCCCGCTAACCTAGCAGCTAAACGCTAAAACGCTACAAATTAACTTGAGTCCTCTCTCATTAACTGCCTACTAATCTTGCCCACCTACCACTGAAGCAGGTCACATACAAGTAGCGAGGACCAGCCAGGAATACTGAAATTACCGTTCATTGCTGTGAATATTGAGCGCTCACGCTCCGACACGAAGGACGATAATTACCGGTTTAATAAGCTGTGTCCCTCGGTGACGTGTTTCAGCTAAAGCATGCTAATTGCTGCTTGTTAATGCTCATCGGCGATTGGTACAGACTGCTGTTGGGGTCCCACGAGCAGGAAATGCTAGTGATGGGAGAATGGGGCTTCGTGAACCCCGTAGTAGGTGGAGCTAAGATGAGCTGTCAATCACTGATTTGTCAAACAAATTTGTTGAACAAATCAAATGGCCTGGTTCTCTGGTATCGACACACAATTATTGCCTTTATGCAAATGGTGTATATATAGATATGTATGTTTTTTCAGTGGTTCAAACTAGTGAGTCACCAATAGAATATTGTAGCTCCTCCCTTTTCTTGGTTGCATAGAATCTCACTGTGTTTGTCACAAAAGGTGCTGAATGGCCTCTCCCCTCCCCACCCCTTAAACCCCCCCCCTCCCCCCCCCCCCCCCCAGGGCTGGCCTACTGTCGTCATTTATCCACGGTGCGCACGCACCTGTCCGCGCTGGTCAACCACGCCATCGTCGACCCGGACGTCCCGTACAACGCCTACGGGGGCCTGACGGCGGAGGTGTGGCAGAGGTTCATGGGGGACTGCTCCGTAAGTTACCCCCCCCACCCGCCACCCCGCCCTCGCCGCGCGGCTCGCGACCGTCGGCGGCGGCTCTCCCGTTCCGGAGACGCGGCGGCGGCGGCCTCCTGAATATTCAGCGCTGTTTATCTTCACCCCCCCTCTTTTGCTAATTGCATTTCTCACATTCTTCGCCACGCGAGTGCATGCGAGGCCCTGGCTAACGAGCGCCCGTGGCGCCGGCGGGGGACATTTTGTATTGAAGCGGGCTTGATTCACTTCATTAACCGATGGGGTTCCTGTTGGGGCCTCTAGTGGCGCAGCCCATAGAGCGCTAACCACGTGCTCGATGCGAGCCGCGACGTCGGCGGTTTGAATCCAACCACCGACCTTTGTTGGACCTCTCTCCCTCTCTCTCCTCCTAATTCTTCCTGTCTCTCTACACTGTTCTATCAAATTAAGGATAAAAACATATTGTGTTTCTATTCCGTATACCGTTCGCGATCACGCTATTTAATAATGAAAAACGAGGATTTGTAACTCACTTGGATTGGACACCGAACCAAAAAAAAAAACAAAAAAAACAATAGTGTTTGAAACAAAATCGGAAAAAGAACGAAAGAAAGAAAAAACGAAAACGCCAAAACCGACGCCCGCTGGTACACAGCAGTTTCGAAGGTTAATGAAGACAGCGGGGAGTTTTGTGAGTGAAAGCAGTATGTACTCAACCACTTGCTGAGTGCGAGGCAAAATGTGTGTTGTTTTTTTCCTGTTTTTTGAATGAATGAAATTGCACTTTTTTGAGGGGAAAAAAATGTAATGCTGGTGAATCCACATTGGCATGAAAGAGAGTGTGGTGTGTAGCATCAATGGATATGGCAGTGATTGCAGTGAAGTCGCTGTGTCACCTGCCCCCCCCTTTTCCATGCCCCCCCCCCCCTCCCTCCGTACCTGCAGGCCTACGAGGAACGGGAGCTGCTGCGCCTGGTGTACTTTGGGGGGGTGGACCCCACCCTGCGCAAGGAGGTCTGGCCCTTCCTGCTGGGGCACTACCAGTTCGGCATGTCCGAGGCGGACAGGAAAGAGGTTCGTGTGAGCTTCGAGATTTATGAACCAAGCAGACACCACCGTCACATAAATCAAACGTCTGCAGTGTACCCATCCACCAGGTAAAGATAGTAAAGATATGTGTTAACATTGTTTGGTTACAGGTGACTAGTTAACTTAGCTAGTCTTCTGAAGTGTAAAGCCTAGCTGGCTAGCCGCACATTTAGCACGTAGCTAGCAACACTTGAGAGCTGGCTAACGACACGTTTAGCATGTAGCTAGCAACACTTGAGAGCTGGCTAACAACACGTTTAGCACGTAGCTAGTAATACATGAGAGCTGACTAGCATCACACTTGACACGCAGCTAGCAATGCTTAACAGCTGGCTAGCGACACATTTAGCATGTAGCTAGCAATACATGAGAGCTGACTAGCATCACACTTAGCACGTAGCTAGCAACGCTTGAGGGCTGACTAGCATCACAATTAGCACGTAGCTAGCAGCGCGTAGCTAGCAGCATTTAGTTTGCAGCGCGTAGCTAGCTGCACATCTCCTCCCCCCCCCGCTGCAGGTGGATGAGCAGGTGCGGGCCTGCTACGAGCAGACCATGAGCGAGTGGCTGGGCTGCGAGGCCATCGTGCGGCAGCGGGAGAAGGAGCAGCACGCCGCCGCGCTGGCCAAGTGCTCGTCCGGCGCCAGCATGGACAGCAGCATCCAGAAGATGATGCACCGCGACTCCACCGTCAGCAACGAGGTGAGGCCCGGCTCCCGAGCGCCGCGGTCAGGGATGGGGGACGCGCGTGTTTGAGACGTGCTCTGCCACGCGTGTGTGTTTTATATCTACGGTGCCATGGGAAAAAACCTCCCTGTGTGTCCCCGTGTCCCTGTGTCAGTCCTCCCAGAGCTGCAGCTCAGACAGGCAGAGCCACGCCCGGCTGCAGAGTGACTCCAGCAGCAGCACACAGGTACCAGCAACACGCACACACATGTATATACACACACATATACACACACACGTGCACACACACTCGCATGCACACGCGCACACACACACATACGCATGCACACACATGCACACAAAGCTCTCACACACACACATATCTACAGAAGTACACGCACACACACATACACGTGCACACACACAAGCATACACACACACGCACACAAAGCTCACACACACGCACACACATGCACACACGCACACACACACACAGCTCACACACACACATGCACCCACACAGTATCACACACACACACACACACGTACACGCACGTACACACACACATATACACCAATTCGTATTTTTTGTCCCGTTTTGTATGTTCCTTAATACGAGCACTCCCTGTAATTACAGTGGCCCACGCGCGCGATGTCACGCATTTCCGCTTTTGTTCGATATAATTAAGGCGCTGCTCCCATCAGGGCGCCTTTGTGTAGCGCGATCAAGTTCTGCAGTTTCGCGGCCGATTATGTTCCCTCTCATATTCTTCCATTTCGGTGGAATCAGCCGTCGAGGCGATGGGATTCGACAGCACATCTATGGCCGAACTGTACGCTGGATGTGCTGTCAGTCCTTTTTATATATTCAGACTCTTTTTTTTCTGTCGTTCTTGCTTTATTCATACGTCTCTAATTACCCTAATGATATTACATAACACCTTAATGTGTTCTGATATTACACTTAATCGCAGTATCGCATAATATTTAACGCTGAAGCTTAAAAGACTAATTACCGTAAATTGAGACGCGTCTGTGTTCTTCAGCCTTCTCCGGTCCGTTTTTCGTTTTTCGAAAAAAAAAACGGTCGTTTTTTTTAAATTATTTAATTAGAGCGCGATGACGCGGCGCGAAATTATCGGGCGAAAAAAAGGCTCTCCGTGGCTCCGCTGGCGGGAACGGGGCGAATATCGAACCGAATATTGGCCGTTCCTCCACGTACACCTGCAGTCACCATCGTCGGGCCGCCCCATCCATTATCCGCAGCTCTCTACCCGTTCCCATAAAATACAATTAATCAAGCGGCTCGCATCGCCCGCGGGTGTTTGATTACACGCGTTGTGGCGGGAAAAAACAAAAACAAAAAGCACTGGCAGCTCCTCCTCACAGGAGAAATACTCCTTTTTTCGTGGCGTCGGATCAAATTAAGCCGTTAGCCCGGAGCCATTAGAAGTGGGAGGCATTACGGCGATCGATGTTATGTTAGCGCACTCGCGGTGACACAAATTGGTGTGGGGCTCTGGTCAGTGAAAGTGGCGTGCGCACGTATGCGCCTCGTCAGGTGGAAGAAAATGTCTGTTGACTTAACTAAGGGCCGGGCGATATATACTCGATCGGTAATTATCGACTATTTTCTTGAGCGCAATAACGACAATGCCCGCTATTTGGTGTGTTTTACGTCTATTGTAACGTAACAAAATAACGTAACATAATGACGAGAACAGGCCGATCAGCCCAACAATGCTCGCCATTTTCCTGACTAAATTGTACCTCGTGCTCTGATCGCCTGCAGACGAGATAGCATCTAACATCTTATCGAGCCCGATCTTGAAAAGACCATTTACTCCCCCCGCCTGTTCCTGCCAGCTCTTTTCTCTTCCTCTTCTGTTCTCCGCACACCTGGAGCGGCCCGTTTTCCCTCTGGCTCTCTCTTTTTTCCAGGTCTTCGAGTCCGTAGAGGAGGTGGATCAGATCGAGACGGAGCCCAAGGGCGACGAGACCAAGCAGGTTCCCAAAATCCCCAACGGGGCCCTGCCCAACGGCACCACCTCGCCCGACTCGGGGCACCCGTCGTCCCGAAACTTCTCCATTGCCTCCGGCCTGTCCGACCGCTCCCTCAGTACGGAGGACAGCGGCGCGCCCGAGGCCTCTGCCAAATCCGCTGCCCCCCAGCAGCAGCCGCCCCCCCCCCAGCCCGGGCCGGCGAAGGCGGAGCAGGCCGCGGAGGCCTCCCCCACCTCCAGCCCCCCCCAGAGCACCCGGTCACAGTCCCAGCCCCAGGCCCAGCCCAATGGGAAAGAACTCCAGGCTAAGGACGCGTCGGAGAAGGTCTCCAAAACTCCCGGAGCCACAGAAACGGAAGTGGCCAAATCGCCCAAAAAGGAGGAGGTTAGCGTTGCTAAACCAGAGGAGGTACAATCACCTGAGCAAGGTATCAATCGCCAAAAAAGGAGTTAGCGTTGCTAACAGAGAGGTTAATCACTGAAATAGAAGTAGCCAAATCGCCTAAAACAGCGGAGGTCAACGTTGCTAAACCAGAGAAGGTTCAATCACCTGAAATAGAAGTAGCCAAATCGCCTAAAACAGAGGAAGTCAACGTTGCTAAACCAGAGAAGGTTCAATCACCTGAAATAGAAGTAGCCAAATCGCCTAAAACAGAGGAAGTCAACGTTGCTAAACCAGAGAAGGTTCAATCACCTGAATAGAATAGTCAATCACCAAAAAGGAGTCAGCATTGCTAAACCAGAGAAGGTACAATCACCTGAAATAGAGGTAGCCAAATCGCCTAAAACAGAGGAAGTCAACGTTGCTAAACCAGAGAAGGTTCAATCACCTGAAATAGAAGTAGTCAAATCACCCAAAAAAGAGGAGGTCAGCATTGCTAAACCAGAGGAGGTACAATCACCTGAAGCAGAGGTAGCCAAATCGCCTAAAAAAGAGGAGGTCAGCATTGCTAAATCAGAGGAGGTACAATCACCTGAAGCTGAGGTAGCCAAATCACCTGAAATTGAGGTGATCAAATCACCTAAAGGAGAGGAGGTCAGTGTTCCTGAAGCAGAAGAGGTCAAGTCAAAATCACCTGAAGCAGAGGTAACCAAATCACCAGAAGCAGAAAGGATCGAATCGCCTAAAACAGAAGAGATCAGTGTTCCTAAATCTGAGGGGGTGAAATCACCTGGGCCAGAAGCAGCCAAATTACCTGAAACAGAGGAGGTGAAACCCTCTGAAAACGAGAGGGCTGGTGCTCCAAAAACAGAGCAGGTCAAGACACCTGAAGCAGAAGAGATTAAGTCACCAAAAACAGAGGAGGTGAAATCACTTGAAAGCGAGGTGGTCAAATCACCTACAATAGAGGAAGTCAGGTCACCTAAAATGGAGGTTGCCAAATCTCTGGAATCAGAGGTCAAATCACCAGAAACAGAAGAGGTAAAATCACCTACAAAAGAGGATGTCAGGTCACCTAAAACAGAAGATGCCAAATCTTTGGAAACAGAGGTCAAATCACCAGAAACAGAAGAGGTGAAATCACTCAAAACTGAGGAGGTCACTGCTCCTAAAACAGAGGAGCCTACAGATGTAGACGGGGAGGTGAAATCTCCTGAGGTGGAAGACGTTAAAACTCAAACAAAAACAGAGTTGGCCCAGGCAACGGAAACAGAAGTTGCCGTGTCTCCCGAAACACAAGCCCTCAGAGCTCCGGATACGACGGAGGAGACGGAACAGGCGAGACCTTCAGAACAAGAGGTGGTCGAGGGTGCGAGGGAAACGACAGAGGTCAAACCTCCCGAACCGGAGGACGCCAAGGTCATAGAACCTGAAGTAGCCAAAGCTCCACAAACGAAAGTCGGTGGAACTCCTGAAACCGAAGAGGTGAAAACTCTTGAGTCAAATGGCGCAGAGGTGGCAGAGGCGAGATCTCCAGATCCAGAGAAGGCCAAGGTTCCAGAGGGGCAGGATGGTACGCCAGACGCGCAAGAGGTTAAAGCTCCAGACGCCGACATTTTCAAGGCTTTTGAAGCAGAGGAGGCCCTCGTGATAAGTATGGCCTCCAGCACCATAGATACCAGCGATGCTCTGCTCACCATAGAATCAGACGAGTCTCCGTCCGCCATAGAAATGGAGGAGATTCCCATGGCCAAGGGGTCCATTATCTCGTGGGACAGGAAAGGGACGTCGATGGCCCTGGGGTCGCCGACGGGGGTGGTGGGCTTGGTCCTGGGAGAGGGGTCGGGATCGGCGCTGCCCGTCCTGGAGCTCCGGCTCGATCAGGCGGGGGAGAAGCCCAGCCCGGAGGGGACCGAGTCGGTCCTGTCCGAGGAGCCCGAAATGGAGAGCCTCTTCCCCCAGTTCGACTCCCTGGTCGTCGCCGCGGAGATGAAAAACGAGGCGGTCTCCCCCGTCTCGTCCATCGGGACCACCTATTCCGTAAGTCCCCCCCCCCCCCCTTTTTTTCTCCCCCCGCCAGACATCCGTTAAAGTGCGGGCTTGGAGTGCAGGCCTAGGAGAGGGTCGAACTCTCAGCTGAGAGGGATGAGAAAGTGTTGGGAGTACGGCGGGACGCATGAAATCCGGTGTCTCCAGCCCTCCCCCTGTTTGCTTTTCTCTCCGGCTGCAGCAAGAGCTGCTGGACATGTACACCATCAACCTGCACCGCATCGAGAAGGACGTCCAGCGCTGCGACAGGAACTACTGGTACTTCACCCCGGCGAACCTGGAGAAGCTGCGCAACGTTATGTGCAGGTATTCCGTCGTCTGGCTTCTATTAACTAAGTTTTTTTGTTTACATACAATCCATTTACACCACTGGATGTTAGCTGAGCAGCTTAACCCTTGGAAGAGTAGGTTTTTTGGAATGTTTTTTTCTGAATTCTAAGTCAGTGTTCTAGACCTCCAGTCCATTGCATTCAGTTACCAGTGGTGATTGTTACATCAGTATTAGAATGTTCAGTTATGAACATTCTAATCACTTACTTGTGATCTTACACCTTTAATTTATAACGTCGCTCATGGGTAGTGCCTGAGCTCTGAAATAAAAAAACCTGCCATCTCTGATTTACGAGCCCAATTAGCTGACCGTTACACTATGCTGCCACTCATTCGCTGTTATTGCCTTCAAAATCACTTCAACCTGAACCCATCTACAACTCAGTGAATATCAGAGAATGTGCGCTGATGGCATAAGAAAGTGTTTGCTGTGTCCACTGCTTTTATTTTTAAGGCATTTGTGAGCCCCCGATTAGTCGAGTCCTTTTCCCTCACCGGTCACTCAGGTACGCCTGTGCCTGTGTGTGTGAGAGTGTGTGTGTGCGCATGCATCTTAATCGCTGAAATGGTTTTCTCTCCGCAGTTACGTCTGGCAGCACTTGGAGATCGGCTATGTGCAGGGCATGTGCGACCTGCTGGCGCCGCTCTTAGTCATTCTGGACGACGGTGAGTCACCGCGCAGTCGGCGAGCCGTGTGCGTATTTCTCCCTCTGTTAACTGACTCTTTCTCTCTCTCTTTCTCTCACTCTCACTCCCTCTCTCTCCCTCTCTCTCTCTCTCAGAGGCCATGGCCTTTAGCTGCTTCACAGAGCTCATGAAGAGGATGAACCAGAACTTCCCTCACGGAGGAGCCATGGACACACACTTTGCCAACATGCGCTCCCTCATCCAGGTAATGTGGACACACACACACACAGCATACACACAGGCTCTCACACACATACACGCGCACACACACACACACACCATACACACAACACACGCCCACAACGCACACATCCACACAACACACACACACACCATACACAGGCTCCACACACACACCACATACACAGCTCTGCACACTACACGCACGCACACACACACACACGCACACCATACACACCACACACACATCACACCACACCATACACCACACACAACACTGCCGACCACATACACACCGCACATACACACACCAAACACACACACACATACACAACACCAACACACGCACACACACACACACACACACACACACACACACCATACACACACACACAACACACATGACCGCACACACACAACACACACGCACACCATACACACACACCACACACACATACACACACGTACACACATACACACACACACACACGCACACCATACACACACAAACACACATCACGCACACACACATGCACGCACACACAGCATACACACACAAACACACATACGCACACACACACACACACATGCATACACACACACGCACACGGGCATGACCCCCCGTGTGCACACTCACAATAAAAATACATACACTCTGTACACTCAAGCACATATGCATGCACAGACACACACACACACACTCACACCATACACACAGGCTCTCACACACACACACACACTCGCCCATAAAGCCATTTTAACAGCAGCGCTCCTGGTTGTGGGACGCGGGAGTGCTTGTAAAACCAGGGAAAGCGTTAGCGTGCGGCGCGTTCTCCAGGGATGAGCTCGGCCCGCTCCCAGGCAGCCGTGCAGCGGCGCTGGGCAGGAGAGCTTGGTGCCGGGCCAGCGCTGCCTGCTCCTTCTGGAGACGGCGCGGAACAGATGGTTGAGAAAATGACTCGATAAATGAATAAACACCAGTGTAAACACGGCACTGACCCTGAGGATAAGCTTTCCATTCCCATCAAATTCTCCTTTCTCTACCTTTCTCTCACTCCCTCCCTCTCCCTTTCCCTCCCTCGCTTTCTTATTTTCTCTCCGTCTCCCTGTCTCCTTCCCTCTATCCTCCTTCCCCCCCTTTCCCCTCACTCTGTCTCTCTTTCTCTCCCTCTCCCTCCCTCTCTCCTCCCTTCCTCTTTCCCCCCTCCCTCCTCCCCCCCCCCTCCTTCTTTCTGTCCCTGTTTGTTTAGATCCTGGACTCTGAGCTGTTCGAGCTCATGCACCAGAACGGGGACTACACCCACTTCTACTTCTGCTACCGCTGGTTTCTGCTGGACTTCAAGCGAGGTAACGGTGCCCCCGGCTTCAGGGGATCTCCAGAGCTCAGAAATTCACTGTCCAAAAAGCCAATTAGACTCCTTCCTTTTCAACAAAGGCCCCCTGCTTCTCAGGTTAAAATGCAAAGTACCCCCAATATTAAAGCTGACAGGATTTGCTCGTAACGAACCGTTTCGCTTCGAAACGATTTTGAGGCCGCTCCCGCCGCGTCCGCGTGACGTTAATTGCGGTTCGAACAGAGCGTTTTAAGGTGGGCGGCTTTTAGTTTAAATGTGTGGCTTTTGAGCTTTTGAATGAAAAACAGACAGGGATCAACGCTGGCAAATTGCGGCCAGAAGCGAGGTTTTGAAAGCGCAGCTACAGAAGCTGAGAGCGCTGGGCGGCCGAGCAGCCCGGCCTGGTCGATGACGCCCGCCATTTTAACCTCAGAGCTGGTGTACGACGACGTGTTCGCCGTGTGGGAGACGATCTGGGCGGCCAAGTACACCTCGTCCGGCCATTTTGTGCTCTTCATCGCCCTGGCCCTGGTGGAGATCTACCGGGACATCATCCTGGAGAACAACATGGACTTCACCGACATCATCAAGTTCTTCAACGGTGAGCCACGGGCGTCCGTGCGGTCTCCACCGCGGAAAGCCCACGCGTGTGTAGCACGCGCACTTTAACCGTCTTATGTTAGCATCACCAGGGATTGATGCTGGAACACAAAAGTTTATGCGTCATCTTCTAGTTTCTACTAGCCATCACTCCTAGGGCAAAAGTATGGGTTTACTACTATAGGCATTAGCAGACGCTCTATCAGGCGACTTACACACTTTTCATGTTTACATTGTATCCATTTATACAGTGGATATATCTGAAGCAATGCAGTAAGTACCTTGCTCAGGGTACGCATGCCTTACGAATCAAACCGACTTCGTTACAAGCCCAGTCCCTACCATGTGCTCCTGTCATACGGAGAAAGGTAGAAGCTACTGGGTTTTTAACTGTTGGGAAACTGTCTTATAAAGACTGAAGCCATTTGTTGTCTCTCTCTCTCTTTTGTGCAGAAATGGCCGAGCACCACAATATCAAGCAGATCCTGACTCTGGCACGAGACCTGGTGTGCAAGGTTCAGACGCTCATCGAGAACAAGTGAAGAAGAAGAAGAAGAAGCCGCCATTGGCCGTTCTGCTGAGTCATTCTGTTACAGGCATTCCCAGCGTCCTCTCTGTCCCAGCAGTGTCCAATCAGAGGCCTCACACAGCGGCCCCTGGCAGTAGGAAACCATATATATCCCATCCACCCACCACACATATACCATAGACGCCAGTTCAGCATTCCCACCCATCAGCCTGATGCCTCTCTGTGTTACTCCATGCAAAGCTAAAAGAAACCTGTATCCGCGAAAGCCAGTGTGTGTTTACTGTGTGCTTACGCTGTTACCGCGGGTGACGGGGGGGGGGGCGGGGCTCGTGGAGGTGGCTCGCAGCCCTGTCACCACGCGGTCGTTATGTTTGTGCAAGGCTGGTGCTCGCCCTGGGTCTGGCTCCTCTTAGGCGCGATCGAAATGTCCTCCACCTGACAGCGGTAGCAGGTGTCCGCTGTTGCCCGCGGTTACGGAGGCCTGGCGCGCGTACGTGTCATCCGGGGCAGTGCGTTTTGTTTTTTTTCGCAGAGAGCAAGAGGGGTCGGCCATTTTGGGAAGTGTTTTTTTTTGTTGTTGTGGCGGTGCAGGAGTTTTGAGGGCCAGCGTTGCCAACCCGAAACAGAGAGTCGCATGCGCCCCCCTGTGCCAACGCACCCTCAGTGTTTCAACTGGACCCGCCGGCCAGAACTGGTGGCGGTCCGGTCGACTTTTCTCGCCCGTTGTATTTTTCACGCTGTTCCCACGAAGTGAAAAGCCGTTCTGTTTCCACGGCGACCTTCAGAAACCCCCCAGCCATGTTTCTGTTGGGTTTTTGTCGTTCGTGAACGTCGAGGTGCTTGAATTTCTTCCCCGGTTCTGTTTGTGTGGCGTGTGTGTGTGTGTGTGTGTGTGTGTGTGTGTGTGATGTGGAAAGTGATGAGAAAATCTACGCCGCCTGCGTTGAAAGTGCGGAGGCCGTTCACTGAACTCTTCACCTCGTCTCTGATTGGCTGTTCGCCGTGATGTCCGAGTCCTGCCGCTCGTTTCTGTGTGTTCTGCACTCTAGTCTGATACCCTCTCCACTCAGCCAATGTGCCATAAAACATGCTTTTACTCTGAAGAGGTGTAATAGGAAAGAAAGACCTCAATGTATTTTCTGCCTTAATTTCGATCTGTCCTTGCATGGGATGGTCCAATATTTCTGTCACTGTAAAGTCCTTGGGTGGTTATTACACGGGACCACTTATACTGCTGGAGTCATTTCATAACCCTTATGGCGTAAGCTGCTCCTGTCCGAAGCTCACGGAATGCTGCCGCTAATTCTTCCCGTGGGTCAGAATCCAGTGTGTGTGTGTGTGTGTGTGTGCCGAGCTCTGCGCTGACGTTGTGTGTGTGTGTGTGGGATGACTATCGCTCTCTGTCACACCAGGTAGAATGTTCTAATGGTCGTCAGGTGTCCTCGTGTTGACTGCCTCCATATCAGGATTTTACTCGCCGAACCCAGGGTTTCCAGGGAAACATCTCTCTCTCTTCTCTCTCTCTCTCTCTCTCTCTGCGAGATAAGTTCAGATGCACCATTAGCTTTTCACACAAGAAAATGGCACTCTGACTAAGAGAGAGAGAGAGAGAGAGAGAGAGAGAGAGGCTGCAGCTGTTTTCTCAGTGTTTCAGCAGGCCGCAGATAGCAGATGATTACAGTCTTAATTCACTAGAGAAAGGAAGGAACACCCCCCACCCCCCCCACCCCCCTCAGCAGAGATAATGGTACGACCCGCATGCTGCTGAGAGCAACTGCGTCCTCTCGGTTTTCAGGACTTGACGTCATGTGGTGCGTCCTCCAATCAGAAGGAGGCTGATTGCCTGGAGCGAGACAGGCTGCTCTTCTATTCTGTGCGTGTGTGTGTGTGTGTGCGCGTGTGTGTAGGGACATGCTGGACACATTGCATTCTGGGAAGAAAAGTCAAAATGCAGGAACATGTTGAAGCCCTGTCAGTAATTTCGTCTTAATTGCCAGTGTTTTGAGTGACCTTTTCTCCCACCTCATCTGGCATTTGTGTTCATTCTGCTGTCTCTCTGTATATTGCTGTTTGTGACTTGTACTGTAACAAGGGGAAATAATCAACTCTTTATGAGAAAAAAAAACAAAAGAAAAAATCTTATATATTATTATATAGAGAGAAACGTATATGATGTACATGTGAATTATGGTTTTCTCGGACTGAAAATGAATACAAAAAGCAACAAAAGAAAAATAAAGAATATATATATAACAGTGCTCTTATTTATTTTCTCATTATTATTCAGTGAATCACTGTATATTAGGTAAATCATGTGCTGCTTACTCAATATCTTCTGTTGTCCTTCTGCATTTTACTGTCGTTTAGCACCACTTTGATGCTTTATTTGATTTTTGTTTTTCCATTTCAAGAGCTGAGGAGTCCGTCCAAATAATCGCGAAGGTTGAGGGGAGAGAGCATTTGGTCGCAATTCAATTTACACATTTAACCCTGCTGGAGCAATTTTAAGTGATAGGTGGATAACAAAAGAAATGGTTAGTAGTTAACTGGGAAAAGTTATGTTTTTGATGATTGTACATAGTTGCTAATTCCAGGCATTTAGCTAAACGCAGTGAAGGCTCATGGGTAAACGGAAAGTCTGTGTGATAACAGAGACTGCTCTTCGGATTTGTCTGTCCATGAGATCGTTCGCAGGGTATTTGTGAGTGTAACACAAAAAATCCGAGAATAGACGATACTATTTATGTTTGCGAAAGTCACACGTTTCGCAAGTTTCCGAGAAGCATGGCAGCTTGGGAACTGTGTCCCCCGGTGACCTAATGATGTAAATACCATTTTAGCCTGCGAGAAACCAGCTCCCTGAAATTCACCTGAAAAAAAGTATATTTATCTGACAAAATGGAGTCAATCTGCATTGCTGCCTTTAGTAATGGATTATTCATATTATGTGATCAAAAAAAAGTTTTTTCCCTCTCTGCAAAATCCATGCTGCAGACCAAAAAGTCAATTCAATGCTCCTTCAACCTACTGAGTGGTCATGTATGGCTTATATAGGACTTTTAATGGTTTCACTGTCTTGTGAAATAACAGTCACTGGACTCACCGTTCATGTTATTTTCCTTGAATTACATCAGTTCAGATGTTGTTTTCTAAGTGTGTGAAATATCTTGTATTGAGTATTATGGTAGCTCTTTGTGAATGCAAACTACTGTATGTTACAGCAAAATAACAAGAAAACCAACTATTTGTATATTTTATTTATTCATTATTCGTTTTGCTTTTCTATACTAAGCTAAGATGTTTGTTATTTTGTGACTGGTCATAAACAATATATTACAAATAAAACAAAATCTAAATATATATTAAATGGTCTATGTATTCATAAAAAAATCAATAAAATGGAATTGTCCTTATTTTTCCAATTGCCTTTCTAGTGCAGTTTTATTGAAATGTGCACATTTGCTATTTCTTGTGTTGAATTCTGTTTTTCTGAATTTTGCCTAAATAAATGCATCACCAATTTTACATAAGTAGTAAAACATTTATATGGAATAGTTTAATGAACAAGACATCACCTTCAGATATCCCCTACCGTAGAATGTCGCCACACTGTTGTAGTAGTCCTTATAATACTAATTATAGTGGTAGCCACATTAATAATACACATTAGTAAGCATGCATACACACAGTCTGGCAAATGCATAAGTAAGCACTGAATGTCTGGTCACAAGTAAAATTTGTCAGTGAGGCACAGCATCGATCAGGGTAATGAGTGATGTGAATCACACCAGTACAATCTGAACGGAAGACATGCCTAAGATGTGATATTGTCCTGTGGGGGAGAGCTGTTTGCAGTGTCAATGCTAGCGAGTTAACCCCCCCCCCCCCCCACCAGTCCCCACCGTCACAGTGAAGAGACACATTTACGTCAGTCTGCCCCCGCCCACTCGCAGCGCGTCATCACTGAACTCAGTGGAGACTCGCAGCGAGTGCCGCAGCGTCGATGACAGCGGAGAACCGGCCCTTTTAGAACCCTGAATGGGTGACTCACCAGAGACGGGGAGCTCTCCACACGGCTTCCTGTGCTGTTTCACACATCACGCATCACCAGCTACTTGGTCCAGACCACAGTCCAAAGACCCCTAATTTGACTTGGTAGCAGCAGGTGCATGTGTGAGATTTCATGCAGGGAATAAAAAATGACATTTCTGAAAATAGCCATGTTTTTTTTTTTTTTTTCTTAAATATGAATTTTACAATGCAGAAATGCAGTATCCGGTTTTACTGTCCAAACAGCTGTGCTAGCTAAAGTGAAAGTGATTTATAGCACATTCAAGTGTGACCTACACTACATCCCCTCATGTAGATTTCTTCCACGTTTTGGCTTCATGTGATTGCATTCTATACTTCTAACAACACTTGGTGATGTTTAATTTAGCCACTTCATCATAACAGAGTTTTGAAGTTCACAAGTCTGTTTAAAAATATAGCACCCTTAGGTATCCTACAGGGGTGTTAGATGTGACACTTGGGAAAAAGGTGATGCATAGAACTGAGAAGACAGTATAGAAACGCACGTATTTGTTCCTGTATATTCCCAGGTTGTCGCAATCATTGTGAAAATCAAACCCTACCCTTCGTCTTTGGCCATTGCCAGGTGTTCATGGTCCTTTATATAGTGCCAGGTCCTTGTTCAATGTCTTGTATATTGCTAGTTTTTGCTTGGTGTGGTAAAATAGCAACAAGAGAGAAGGAAGGAAAGTAAAATAGTTATCCATGTGAAAAAATAGTATACTAATCATACTTGATATAAACTTTAATTATAGTATGAAATAGTATACTTAAGGTATACATCAGCATACTGTTTTTTCACATAGATAACCTTTTCACTTCACCATCTTCTTCGTCCATCTAAGACATTTTGCATCTGGCGTAGGCTCAACACCGTGCAGCACTGAACCGCTCGCACTCGATGTCATGCCGTCTGTAATTTTTCACGAACTGTGTGTATAAACAGCACAGGGCCGGTAGCGCTTACGTGCCTTGAAATTGAACTGGATCGTCGCCTGTTCATACGGCAGATCTTCTTTATATGAGGCTCGTGAACATTTGATAGTCTGAGACAGCGGATGATTGCACACGATGGTGTCTGAGCAGAATGAAAACGGTGTTTATTGATTTTGCTTCGGAAAGCGGGGGAAGATTACTGGAACCCGGGGAAACATGACTTCAGCGAGTGACATGCAATCTCCATGCCATTTACCGCATCTGAAGAAGCAGAACAACCAAATGGGTCAGGAAATAATTAGGTTTTCTATTTAAATGAACAAGAGAAAGTTTTGTTAGTAACATCAGTAAATTTGACATGAAGGTAATAGTAGGCACTGTGGAGGTTTGAGCCAACTAGTCAGTTCTCTCCCAGACTGATTAAGGATATTGTTGAGATGAGATTCATGTGTGTGCTGGGGACAACAAGAGGAGTTACAGTTGTGTTTTCAGAAAATTAAATAAAAAAACAAACATGGAATGAATTAATTCGCTTCCAGATTACACATAATTAATATTGATTTTACTTTCCACATATATTATGATAATATAGGCCAAGTTTTAAACCACATTCTGTTGTGCCTTTTACAATCACAGAGACAGACGTTATTGTGTAGGAGTGCTTGCGCATGATACTCGAAATAGTTTTCGTTCTGCAGTACGACAGCAGGTGGCAGCATCAGATTTTATTCCGGTTGTATGAAAAGTTGTCTTGGTCTTGCAGATAAGATGGTACTGGTGATGCAGGTCATACATGGCGGATGATTTTTCCCCCTGAAATATCGCGTCTGTTCAACATAAACCTGGCTGGCCCCAAATAGGACCTGACCAGTGTACATAGTCACATAGGAAGCTTTAAATAGTGGTTCATAAAGAAATCGTTTTCGTTTCCTTATTAATGGCACGATTTGAAGTTCCGGTTGGTACTTACAGCTAAATGTGAAGTTCCGTTCTGTATTTTTTGGTTCGACAGTTCCAGAAATAAAAGATCTTTGTTTACTGTAGTATCTTTTACTTCTACGTCATCAAAAAACGCCAGCGATAAATCACGTGGTCCACGAAAAGTCACAACCGCAAAAGACATCTAAAGACGGAATTTGAAAGGAGTATGGTATAACAGTATAGTTACGTCAGATTTAGATATTTTTTCCCAGTCAGCCTATTACTTTTTGTCCGTTTTAGGGTTAGAAACTAAATTGTAATGTTGAGTTATTTGACAGTATACACATAAGTCGATTTAATACAGGTTTCAAGAATTTTGTTCCTCCGTGCCGCATATTTTGTACAATGAATAGTGTTGGGGAAGGCTGCACGGATCTCAAGCGAGAATATGATCAGTGTTTTAATCGCTGGTTCGCAGAGAAATTCCTGAAAGGAGACCGGAGCGGCGACCCTTGCACTGAGATGTTCAAAAAATATCAAGTGTGCGTTCAGGTAATGTAATGTCAGGAGTGACAACGACAATCTCATGAACTGTTGTAACTAGGTAATTACTTGTAACTTGTAATTAGTTTGATAGTTAGTGAAGACAAGTTAGCAATTGAAGACACATCAAATTGCGTGCCATCTAGGAATTTAATTATTTCATAATGTTTGTTCGTCAAAAATAGCCAGGTAAAAACAATTAATAACAGACTGTCTTATGTTAATAAGCTTCAACCAAAGTTTTACTTAAAGCACACTATGAATTAACGATTTAACTCGGCTGGTATTTTTTAAAATGATTGCAGTGCCAGAATGCATTTAAGATGGGGAGGTTTCAAACGTAGGCTGTATTATCATGACTTTTCCCTTTTGCGATTGCAGAAGGCCATCAAGGACAAAGACATCCCAATCGATGGTGTCGAATTCATGGGACCGAACAAGGAGAAGCCGGAAAGCTGATGGATTCTATGATTATGTTTCTTTCACCTGGGCTTCTTATACCATCAATGGAAAGAAGTGGGTTGAGGTGGGGCAGGTTGAGACTGATGTCATCATGGACATTTAATTCATATCCAGGAAACTGTGATTGTAATCCCTGGGGAATTCTGAAGTTCTGATCATTCTAAAATGCATTTTAAAACCAAAAAGAGAGTGTCCTGGACTGACTGTTTGTGCCGTATGTATATGGATGAGAGGATTGGGTAATTCGGTGCATTCATGACAGTTCAGAAACCTGGTGCCATGAAAAAAAATTCTGGGACTTTGGGCCACTGGCTTGTTCCTCCCCTCTCGGAATCAGGGCCTGGTTCATCCAGCTCGTAGTAGTTTCGGCAAGTGTGATTGACCGATTAGCTTTTATGGATTCATGGTGCAGAAGGATAATATTGAAACCGTGTATTTCTGTGATATCTTTTGAAAATTGTTTTAAAGGCACATTTCTACCCTTTTTTCTTGTTATATTGCATCTGGACTCCTGCTGTTTTTAAAAAATATATATATATTAATTTACCTTTTCCATTCAGATCTGTTACACTTGGTTGTGTTTTACTATTATCCCCTGGATTCTGTTTAGGTTGTCCTCCCATAAGAGAAAATATTTGAGGCTGGACTTTTTTTTTTACTTTGTATTTTGTGTCAGTGGGAGCATTTTCATTTGGAGTCATGCAGATAAAACAATAAACTTGAAAACCAAACCGTTGTTTTGCTTTTTTTTGCATTTTAAACATTTTTGGGTTTGAAATAAAAAAGTAATTGAAACCAACATTGATGGAGTATATAAACAATTAGTCATGTATAAGTTTTCACTCCAATTAATTACTATTCTTAGGAATAGAAAATATGCACAATGATAGGACACCACACATTCGTCAGTTCTTCATAAAGATTCCAGCTCTGATCAAGCTTCATCTGAGCCGTTCCTGGTGGATTCTTTGAAGTTTCATTGATATTCGCAAACTGTGAAAACCGAGAATTCCTCATTTTAAACGTGTATTAAAATACACCGATAAGAAAGGAAAGGATGGGGGCAAAAAGTACGCCCGAACAGGGACTTGAACCCTGGACCCTCAGATTAAAAGTCTGATGCTCTACCGACTGAGCTATCCGGGCGCTCTGGAGGTACCGTCCCGCAAAGATCGTACATAGACGGAAGATTGTAATGTTGATGTGTTAGTATTCATTCAAAGATCGTGTTTCAAACAGGTTTCAAAGTGCGGAATGTAAACTCGTGTTCGCTAGCAAAAGGTTAGAATTTCGTAAGGAAAACGTTAGTTTTCACCATGGAGGCAAAGTTACAGTTAAGTGAGCTGACTGACGTTAGCTGCTAAGCAAATAAGCTAATTATACGTTTTAACTTACCCTTAAATTAGTTGAAGCAGAGGTAAACCAGTGAATCGACGTACAAGGATATTTTTTGCCAGGTCGCTCCATGTTCCATGCAAATAAATAAATGAATAGGCTAGAGAAGATGGGTTGTGCAGTAGCCTACATCAGTGATCAGTGGTAACTCGGTCCCGCGGACCCTCTGTGAGGAAAAACATCTTTATTTCAGGAAAACGGAGAGATGCGGTGAAACTGACAAGGCTATATATTATAGGAAAACGCTCTGGTGGGCTGTATGACTCCGGCAGTCCAGAGACCGTTCAGCGTGTACTTCTAGTGTGTCAAAAATACAGTGCAGAGAGGAAACATAGGTCAAAGAACTATGAGATTTAGGGCGTCCTGTTTTTCTCTAGAATATGTCCTTTGTCGAAGTGAGAACCACCAAGTAACTGAAAGAGTTGTTACGCAGTTTTTATCAGAAAGTGACTATTAACTAACGGATTTAATGATGTGAACCGAATTAAAACGCGAGCTGATATTCCTGCTTTGACCAGTGGAGGGCAGTATACGCATAGAAGCAATACTGGCTAAAGTTACACGAAGAAGAAGGAGAAGAGGAAGATATTTTAACCACAATGTCAAGACGCCTATTTTTCAGTATATGCAGTCCTTCGGTATATGTGAAGCCTTTATATCAACGGTGTGTTTATAAGAGTCCTAGACAGGATATTCTGACATCGGCACAAAGTTTGACCGGACGCCGCTGGACACATGGAAAGCCACTGTCTGAAGACGAAAATGTCCACAATTCAAAGGTAAGTGGCTAATGATAGTGGCTGTCTTCTTAGTCATCTATGCCGCTAAACAATGACACAGCGCTTAGAAGTAGTAACAATAAGTTAATTAGCTTCGTAGAACATATAGCTAGCAAGCTCCCGTCGCTGGCTGTCATTATAAAGTTCGATACTGTGAAATAAGCAAACTGATGTACGGTGGGTGCAGTGCATCAAAGATAAGCTACATGTGGTTGTCCATTCATCATAACTTGTATCAAGTTGGTGAAACGGAAGCCGGTGGTAGTAATATTTTTTTAAATCGTATTATAGCAAACAACCGTTATATTCTGGCAGGTTTGCGATTTATATGTTGTTATTTGATTATACTGTAGAATTTATAACATAATGCATGAAGAATAAACTGTCAAAATATGTTTTCTGAAAGATCGCCAAAACATGTTTGATCTCCCTACTAATAAGCGAAGTGGTCAGTCATTCACTGTCATTGTGACTTGCCTCATGTGAGCTTTAACCTAGGTATAGCAACTGTAACTATCCAATAGTAACTGTCAGTAAGTTGGCTGTCAGATGTTGAGGTATTAGCCTCCACTTATTCTGATCGGTCTTGCCTTTCATCGTTCAGGTTCCCCAGACACCAACGTGGGAACCTGTATCAGAAAACCAGCTACCTCCGGTATGGTTTTCCCCATGCATGCTTTACCAAACAACGCGTACCATATTTAAGCCCTGTTCGGTGTGCTGTGACATCTTTCATTGAAATGCACGTCCACTAGCAGCTTAATCAGTTTGAGACTCATCGGGCTGAAATACGTTAATGCTCGGATACGAAACATTTTGGGAATGTGTCGTATCCGACACTGATTTTTTTTCAGTCAAAGCTTTTAAGTGATGCAGTTTTCGATATCATCCCAACAGTGGTCATCAATGAATGCTGCAAAAGATTGTGAAGATCACATTACAGGCATTTCCAGAGCGACTTGCACGACGTTTTACATAGTACTTACATTGCATCCATTTATAACGTATAAGTACAGCTGAACATATACTGAAGCAATGCACGTCAAGTACCTTGCTCAAGGGTACACCGGCAGTGTCCTACCCAGGAATCTAACCTGTGACCTTTAGGTTACAAGGCCAGTTCCTAACCCATTGGGAGGTGTGACTAATCAAATACAGTATATCCCCTCTATAGCCCACACGAGTGCCCTTAGACTTGGTGGACAAGCTGGAACGCCTGGCCTTGGTGGACTTCAGAAATCAGGAGGCAGTCACCCGCCTGGAGAAAGCCATCCGATTCGCTGACCAGCTCCATGTAGTCAACACGGAGGGGGTTGAACCAATGGAGTCGGTTCTCGAGGACAGGTCAGTGCAGGCATTCACAGGATTTTCTGTCCGCTCCTGTTTGTGTTTTACAACTTGTAGAAGTTTTTGTTTAAATTCTAAACATGAGAAATTAATCTTTGGCATTTCCCCCCCCCCATCACGTCTAAAGTAATGGCATCTGATATAAATGTGTGATCTTGTCACTGCAAACCCGGTTTAAGCTGAGAGGCAGTCCTCCAAGGCTTTTCAAGGCAAAAAAAGACTTGGGACAGTACAAAAGCCGCTGAAGTTGCTGTCCTGGTCAGTGGTGGTGAAATTGTTTATATTCCTGCTGGACCTGCAGAGCGCTGCACCTGAGAGATGACCGCGTGGAGGAGGGCGACTGCGCTGAACAGCTGCTCCAGCTCTCCAAGAAGACTGCGGAGGAGTACTTCGTTGCACCACCAGGTCAGAAATCCAGATCAACCAATTTAGCAATATGGGGTGGGGGGTGTGCTAAATGGTTTAGGCTCTTAATGGAAGCCATTTCCCTTTCAAATTACTCACGCTTTTGAGAGCTGAAAGTATTTAAAAGTTCTTGGTCCAAGTTTACTAAGCCTTTTATGGGACTGGTTTAGTACATTCAAAAACCCTAATCAGACCAATCTATATTTACGGAAATAAAGGACACCCACATTTAGCACATAGTAAATATCAGTTAGACTTAAAATATAGAGGACTATATATATATATATATATATATATATATATATATATATATAGAAGACTGAGGAATCGTTTTATTACTTCTTTGGAAATATCTGAGACCCCTCATGTAATTGAGCCATCTATATTTGACAGGTAACATCCCACTCCCAGAGAGAGGAGAGAGAGCTACCATGTTGAAAGACTCCAAAAACTGGACTGAAGAAACAGTGTGAGATTTTTTCAATTGTGACTGGATTTCTAAAAACTTTTTCCAGTTAGCACTGGGCCCACAATCACCTGCTAATGGACTGCTTTAGCCCTTTACCTGTGACTGGATTTTAACAAGAATTCTGACTCAATAGGAGAATCAACTGGGCATGGGCACACTAGTCTTCAGTGACTTTTTAAAAGGAAAAATTAAATGCTCTTATTCAAGATGCATAAGAGTCGTTTTAATAACTGTACCAGTGAAACGGAAGCAGAATCCTAGCACTTAAGGGGAGGCCCCGCCCCTTTTTGCTCACATGATCTGACGTAATTGAAACTCCTAAAACTTAGCACTGGTGCTACTTCCAGGACCGAGGCAGAGATTCCAATAGCACTGGCAATGCAGGCAGTGCACAGGCAGACACTGAACCGTTTATTTCCTTTCGACCGTGATGCATTTAAATACACGGAGGGTTAACTTAACTACTGCTTGTTTACGGTGCAAGTAATACACAAGCACGTGTTCGCACGCACGGCAGTGCCTATCACTGCTGAGCTTATCTTTGGGATGGATCGTGTTGGTGTTTGAGAATGACTGGTGCAACAGTTCATGTACCGAAATAAAGAAGAACGTTATGATTCCATCTTTTAATTGAAAAAAAATCAAAATCTGCTTTTATACACAGGCATTACAAGATACAAAGGATGTTTGTAGAATGGGGGTAAACTGGTTAAAATGTTTTGCCTCAATTTAAAACAAATGCGGGGGAGGAGAAGGGGAGAGGAAAAAAAAAAAAAAAAAACGAACTCCATCGCCTAGAAACAGAAGTTTGCACGGTGACCATCCAGAAGGCAGGGCTGTCCTGAAAGGAGGATGTTCGAACGGCTTCCCGTCCGTGAGACGCCCGAGCCCCAACAGCAGCCAGGACTGCGAAGCGGGATCCTGGAGGTTTGGTGCTCGCGCCGTAGTGCGCACGGCTGTACTAAGTTCTGCAGAGAGACTTTTCCGCATTCCGATTCCGCATGACATGTGACAACGCGACAGTCGACATGCACTCCAGAGTCACCTCCGCATCCACTTCAGGTTGCACCAGCCAAAGACTCCAAAAAAAAAAAACTCTGACCAAACGGAAGACCCTGTTAACCTTCTATCCTCCATCACTGGTGTCTTTCTGGAACGGTCCTTATACATTTTTTAAAAAATAAAAATAAAAATAAAAAACCTTTGAGGACAGTCCTGATAATGGAATGTATATTACAGACCGAAATAAAATTTAAACAAAACAAACGGGGGAAAAAAAAAAAAAATCTAAAAAAGAAATTTAAAAATCGTAACACGCACGCACACACACACACGGGGGGGCGGGGGGAAAAAAAAAAAGCAACCTCCGGTTCTGGGTTCCTCTTCCTGGAGTTTACCGATAGTGGCGGGGGGGCGGGCTGTGCTGTGGCGGGAGCCGACGAGGGGGGGCTATGGCGGGACAAGGGGGGGCTATGGCGGGACAACGAGTGGCGGGGGGCCGACTGGTAGCGAGGGGGCGGGGATCCGCGGCTTTGGTAGGGCGGCGAGTATCGCCCGCGGGACCTGGACCGGGACCGCGAACGGCCCCAGCTGGAGCCCCGCTCCTCGTGGACGCGTATGTACGCCGTCTCGCCCTGAGGAAGGAAAAAAAACGAAAACGCGTGACACAAGGCTTCTGAAAACAAGGGCAGGGGACGGGGACGGGGGGGGGATCTGTCCGAGGACCTGGCAACCTGCTCTTCACATTCCATTTTCAAACCGTAACGGAAATCTTTTGGCTCAGAGAAGCGGAACTCTCCCATCTTTTTAAAAAATTTTAATTTGGGACACACCTCAAGAAAACGTTTTTTTTTTTTGTGCCCTAACACATTTTAACGTTGTGCGGGTGTTGTGCGGAATTCGTAACGAGGGGGGGTGGAGTGGGGGGGGCTCACCTGGTGCGACCGGAACTCGGTCCTGTCGAGGCGACGGAGAGCGTACTCCATATCCTCTCTCCGCAGGAACTCCACCACGCCCTCCCCGTCCTGCTGGACGTCCGCGAAGCACACGTCCCCCGCCTCCCTCATGTGATCCTTCAGGTCCTGCCAGCTTCCGGTGGGGGGTAGGCCTGTGGGCGGGGGGGGGGGCAGGGAGTTATATTAAGCCTCCTGAGGACAGACTTTCAAACGGTCTGACTCACTCCTGCCTTTCATCGGGTTAGATGAGAGGTGCGGCCATCTTGTCCGAGTCTCGAGTTCTCTCTCTCTCTCTCTCTCTCCCATTTTTAGAGGTGATGGCAAATGGACAATTTAAAAATAAAAATAAAAACAGTAGTCATGATTTTGTGGGCACTGTTCCAGTGGCACGCTGGAAACCACAGCCGCAAAACCAAACCGTACCTGACAGTGTCATTAACAGAAGGTTTTTACGTAGCCACTCACCGCTCAGTTGTTCACTTTCTATTAAGACTGGGCTGGGTCTGGCCAGTCAGAGGATTTACTGACTGTGGCAGTTACTCATTAAAAAAAAGTAGTCTGTGAAAGTGTGTATGATTGTACACACTTTCAAACGCCGCACTGAAAGACTCGTATTACTGGTCTCACCGCCTGCTTTTCACAGCAGAACTGGAGGTAAACGGTGGGGGAAACTGGCGGCCTACGCCAGGAGCAAGGACTGTGGACCGCACCGATGCTGATAGGTCGGTTCAGTGTACTGTAACGTTCAGCAACCCGCCTAAACTAAACACCCTGCCACATACTGTACTTCTGCGGCTTTACGATGTGCATACTCAAGCAGTACAACACATTCACCCCCTTCCCCCCCCCTTACTTTCTTGTCAAATGTGGCTACATTCGTTCAAAAGGCTGTTTTGCTATAAATGTAACAGTGCAGATGAAAACACGCCAAAAATTACCTTCCCCCGAATAAAATACATGGCGCCTTTTCGCAAACGAAATTTCACGTTTGACGTGCAAGATTTTACGAACAATACTCAAGTTCTTATTAATATTTACCGAAGCGCGATTTTGTTTGCATGAATACAAATAAGTGTGTAAAGGCCTTGAGGTTTGCCGCGTTTTCAAACTATTACTGAACAGGATTGGCTTTGGGGCTCCCCCCACCCCCAAGGGTAGGATTAGTCTTAACTGGATTGGGTTCCTCAAGTTCTTAGCACATCAACTCCACACAACACATCGCACGTCTCCACGGTTACCAACTGTGAAAGATAAAACCCTGCTCCAGCCAGGGCCTCGCTGCCCCTCCAGCATGCTAAATAGGACCTGGCTTGGAGGCAAATGCATTGGAGGCCAAAGAGACGCCAATGCTCTGCGGTTGGGTTCAAGCTCAAATGGCAATGAAACCTTGAAGAAAAGGGGGGTGGGGGGGTGGTGGGGGGGGGATTACAGGTAACTGACAACACACCTGAGAGTGGTACTGCAGCAGCAGAGCGGTGACCAACCCTGTTCCTGGAGATATGGGGTGCAACATTTTACCTTTTTTTTTTTTTTTTCGGCAAAGAGGCAAGCCAATGCACAGCTTGCGGCATCATCACTCTTTGTCATCCAGAAATCCCCAAACTGGCTTTTCTCCAACCCGCCGGTTTGTGTTCTACAGCGGACAAGTTAGACACTAACGGCACTGTGGAGATCCCGGGTTTCCACCTACCAGTCACTATGACCCGAAACTCAGACCTCCGCGTCGGGGGCCCAAATCTTCCTCTGGGGCCTCCTCCCATGGGGCCACTAAATTTCGAGGCCGAGGACCGGGGGTACTCCACGCGCAGCTTGCAGTCCCCAAATCCGTAGCCGTTCCGCCCGTAGACTGCATCTTCGGCATCCCTGCACAACGGGAGTGGAACCATTTGTTTTTAAAAGTACAAAAACGTAACTGTACACTAAATTCCGTGGTGCATCTACGAGCCTTTAGAACAGCCAGGGTAACACGGTTCTAGTCCATCTACTTCTACGGGAAATTCTACACCCCGACATTGCCCTCTAGGCAGGATTAGTTTTCTTTGTTTTCTCCTGAACTTGTGCAACATCTACAGTTCGCCTCTACCACTGCAGAACTCGCATTGTGCAAGCTATAGAAGAAAAAAAAAGGTCCTTGCCAAAAAAAAAAAAAGAATTATTAGTCAAAAGAGCCAAGGATGAGATGAGGAGCCTTTAAAATAACGTTAGGTAAAGCCACAGCGGCAAAGTTCCTGATAAACCTTAACGCGGGAGGTCTGAACACACACTAAAGTCAAAACAGGGGGGCGAGTGTTGAGCTCACCGCGGATCCTCAAAACGGACGAAGGCGAAGGGGATCGTGCCCCGGTTGTTCTTCAGCTCGATGTCTCGGATCTTCCCGTATTTGAAGAAGAGGTCCTCTATGTCCCTCTCCTGCACGTCCGTCGGAAGGTTCCCCACATAGATCCTCCCATCCGCCATGGCTCTGTCGGGACCTCTCCCTGCAAAACCGAAACAAGAGGAGCTTGAAATAGTGCGTACCCTTCTCCGGTTCTGTCCAAGGAAACAACTGTCCAGTTGAAGGGCTCGTCAAACCAAGCAGCCAAGAAACAAAAGTTATAGTTCATCGGAGACAGACCAGCCATCAAGCAACTCACCCTAACCAACAAATAAAGCACAACAAATTCAGGTTTGAATGTTGTCAGAATAAAATTACTAGCAACATGCTCCTCTGACCAATACTTATGGAGATTACCCCATTCCCATGGAACTGTGATTTCAGAAACTGTGTGGATTACCTTCTCACATTATTCAGCAAATATTAGCTCTTAAACCGTTCCAGAACACCAAGGCAAAACTCTGGTTATGCAGTGATTATTTATACCATATTTTATTCATGTTCATCCTATCCCTTTCTATGGGTCAAGTGGTGTTTTAGTGGTGATTGACAATTTGCTGGGTTTTCAGTTATTCTGTTTGTTTAACGCGTCCTTACTTGCAAATAACACGGCTTCTCGATTTGACTACCTGGCGCTTAGTCTCAATGAAGCTCTCTCTTTATTGCGACAGGACCTATGTGTCTGAAATAAAGTTAAATTGAATTGAATTGCGAACTATGGAGACAAATGTAAAATCATAGCTCAAGCCAAGTCATTTGGTTTTGACCAAAACTACAATAAACAAAACCGGTTTATTTATACACATCTGAGCACTATGCGAGAACCATTTCCATCATGTTTGTTTCAGTACACAACGTAGCCAGCGCATATACACCATATTGCTGTTAATACTAGATCACACATTAATCACTTCGCTAAATTTCACAATTAATCCCGGCACGTCTTAATTCAATTATTAGCACTACAAATTTAGAAAGAAATGCTCCTAATTTCCTGCGGCGTGATAGGCTAACGTTTGGTAGCCTGTTCTTTAAAAAAAAATGTTCGTGAAGAATTCCATGACCATCCCAGTAGTTGGTAACGTTAAGTTAGGTGCATATCAAAATATCTGCTCAAACTTACAAGATAGCTAGGCTAACAACTAAACTAGCCCGATATCCTCTCAATCCATCTACCCAACGGCTAAATTGCTAGCTAGCGTTATCTACGCCGACGATGCTCTCCTACATGGTGAAAGCACATGTACGATTAACTAGCAGTTCAACTCATGATAACGAAATTGTATCAGCATATAATTGCAATAATTGTTAGGTTAGTCTGCATGCTTCCCGCCCTTTTAAAAAGCTTGATGCAAGACACCTTCGGGTTTCGGGTTCAAAGCCAGCAACCTTAGCAATTCTCGCGGATAGCAGCTAGCTAGGCTAGTAACATGTTTGGCTATATAGCAAAAATCGTTAGCCAGCCGCCAGGCCGGGATCGTGTGCTCCGCAATATCAGGCCAAGCGTATTTGGTCAGCTATTCTTTAGCAGGCAAAAAAATCCTGGCTCACATTATAAAAGTATTACTATTTCTATGAGGCTAAAAATTTACATTTGCACCGATTTAATTTTCCCCTTGTTGAGCAAGACCGAAACGTTATGGCTAATGCTACCAACGTAAGCTAGCGTCAGGTATTCCCTTTGTTGAAATTTCTATCAGTTTAGGTAGCTAGCCAAAGCTATCTGGTTCCGTTCAACGGCCAATCTCTTGCAGTACCTTTATTTGAAAGAGTGCTTGCATTATTATAAATATTACACCCGTACCTGTTGCAATGGTGTGTCTGTAGCTTTTTGCTATGTGTGTATATTTTTGAAAGCCTGTCTTGATTGCTTCTCTCTTTTCCCCCGGAGCAGGAAGTACAAGTATGGCCGCTTTCTCCGTCCTACGAGCCCGCCTCCACAAAGCCAAAGGTCATACAGGGAAACCTCTCCGCTTTGGTTTAGAATGCGCTCAGCCTATAGGCTAAAGCCGTACACCCCGATTCAGAATCAGCTCACGGAGCGCAGATTCACTCCCGAGCCATCGTATGAGAACTGTCGAAACTGGACGAGGGTCAGTGTGTGAGTTCAGAAACGCTCAAAAGCTACATGCGAACAGATGAAAAATGGGAGGGCTGGTGCATTTAATTTTTATTGATTTATTTTTTTGCTCTTTGCTAATTTTTTAACACTTTGCTCGTTCAGTAACATAGTCCTCGTGACCTTGTGTTTTGGTAATTCTAGATACGTTACTTCTCAGTTAATATGTGACCAACTTCATTGATGGTAGCCAACAAGATGGTCTAGTCAGGTCACTGTCCCAGAAGTTCAGGACACTGAGCAGAACGGTTGCAGCCAGATACTCTTTCTGCTCTTTCAGTTTCTTACTGACAGGAGGTTCCAGTTGCTTGTGTGAATTTCCTGAACAGGACAGATTATTCACTGCTGTAGCAATGTCCTTGGTTTATTCATGCCACAAAACTGGTACTGTCGTGTCTAGGAATCGACACGAGGCCCAGGGTTCAATCCCTGGCATCTGATTCTTTTGACCACCATTCCCTGGCCCTCCCCCCATTTGGTTCCCACCCGGTTGTGGTCCCCCCCCTTGCATATTACCTTGCATGGCCACTGGGTGAGGGGTGCCGGAGAAGTTGTAGATCACCGTTGGCTGGGGCGCCATCGGGCTGCTCCATGGTTCAGGCATGGGGGTTGCTTTAAAGTCAATGAAGCCATTGTCCATATTCTGTATTTTCACAGATGCCACTTTTTTCGCCTCTTTCTCTTTATCCAGCTCTTTTGTTTCCCTCGCCTTTTTCTTCTTTGGCTTTCAGCTCCTCCAGCTGCAACTGCAGTAGTTTTCTTTGAATGTCTTTTGTTTGATCTTCCAGCTTTTCCCCCCTCTTTCCGCTGCCTTTCTACAGCGTGCACCACATGATCCACAAACTCTCTGTGTGTGTCATGGTGTTCAGTCCCACCACCTCATCGAGGCGGCGCCCCACTTCCTGTGACATCCCCTCCTGGATGGCTTTGCGGAAGAGGGTGGTCATTATGGGATCTGCCCATACATCTCTTTCAGTTATCAACCTCCACCTGCGCAACTGCGTGTGGATGTATGTTGCCGATGGTTCATTGTCTTTTAAAGGCGGTCCCGTTATGGTCGTTATGTCTGGTCGTGCGGGATACAGGGCTCGCAGAGCAGTCCAAACAATCCCATGCACGTTATCAAACGGCCCACCGTCCACTGCTGGAGTTTGCGCATGGTTTCTGTCAAAGCCAGCCTGCTCAAATATATCCAGCATTGTTTCCATCCCCACAACCTTTCCCAGGAGAGCCTTCAGGTCCCCCACAGCCAAGATCCGGCCTGTCGTCTCCTCCTCCTCGTTTTTGCTTTCTTTTTTCTGACTTGTCTCCTGTTCTGTAATTTGCTATTACTCCTTCCATCTGATCCCATATTTCCTTATCAAACGTACCACCTTTAGGCTATCTTGTTGCCATTCTCTTAGAAAATCTCTGAAAAATGGATGAAAAGAACTATCTCCTGTTTACATTTAGGATATATTCCCGCGATTATCTCATCTTCACTGTGTGGAAACATTTATCTACTGTAAAAGCATTAAGGAGTGTAAAATACAGCATCACTGTCATTTAGCGTTACAAGCCCGTGTAAGACACGAGAGCAGCGACCCCTGGCAACAGAATCATTGTACTGCACAGAACTGAGTAAAGTAAACGTAATGACGTCAGTACATCGCCACGCTATAACGTTTCGCAGCCCTTAAGCGGATTGGCTAATATTTCGTTGCCATAGACGTTATGACAACATTTGGAGAGCATGGCTGCAAAGCAAACTAGGGAGCTCTTGTAGTTCTGTATCCGTTTTTCCATAGCTTGATAGCGAAGAATGGCTATCATCTTCACCCCACGACCTGGGATTTCACATATATGCGTATATTTTACCTTGATATATTGTATGAAGGCTGCACTTGGCAATCTCGGTGAGTTTTAGTCGTTAAAGCAACTTGGTGGACTAATATTAGCTAGTTGGCTAGCATGTTTTGCTTGTCATCGATGTGGCTAGATTCTAAATAAATCGGCTAGATAACCTGAAGTGCTGTCCATATCGTCGTTATATTAATTCAGCCGATAACGATAGGACTGTCTGTGATCCCGAATATTTTCTCTAACGTTAGTTTTTCAGCCAGTCTTTGTCGTGGCCTCTGGACCAAGGGTAACCGCCTTTTTGCAAGGAAACACCTCTGGCATTTCTGTGATTGTCCGTTCCGTTTCACCGTTAAACACAACGGGTATGGTATCAACATTTTTGTTTTTTTTCAGTCCTCTATTGTCTAGTGTAACCAAGCACGCATATGTCACGCTGTTTAATAATTTAATTTACAAAGGGGACAGAGTCTACAGTCCTTTATTTACAAAGGGGTCCTCGCCCTATCTACAATGAACATTTCACTGTTTTGGCAGGCCGTCTTCCTCCGCCGTCCTGTGCAGAAGAGGACCCGGGACAATGGATTCTCACCCAGGAAACGGTGGACAAGGTAGTATTTCCTGCCGGCTGCTTCCCCACAAACTGTGTACCAAAATACAGCAAACCGTTATCTCCCTGCTTTCACACCGGTATTACTCCAGCGGCGTGCTCATTAACTGGACTTCTCTGACTCTGCCTCCGGTCTTCAGTCCGTAGTGAAGGTGACGCTGAGTCTGAACCGCAGCTTGCAGCTCTGTGGCAATGAGACGGACTGCTGCCCGGAGCCTCTGTGCGTGCAGGAGATTCTGCAGGTGTCCGCGTGCCTGGGTGACGAGCACCGGGCCGCACTGCTGGTTCAGGCCCAGATCTACGCCCTGATTCTTCCCACGGGCCCTCTGTCAGGTGACCTGCCGCCTCAGCTTGAGCGCGAGGTCAAGCAGTTCATAACTCAAAAGAAATCCCGCGCGATATATTGGCTAATTTATGTTTAGCTTCCACCCCCCACAACATATTGTAATTTTGATATAAAAACTTTGCAACAATGTTCACAACGTTGGCTTTAATGTGTGTGATGCACATATTGTTATAATAATGTAAATTGATATTAACTGAAAAGCCGTTTTACTGTTATTTTTTTATTTGATGGGCTTTTGTTTTTTCCTAGAAAATAAAACTGCCATTCCAAACCAAGCCTACCAGCCACTCGGCCCATGTCCCTGTGATCTGAAAGCTGGAGCTTGTGATGTCCGCTGCTGTTGTGACCAGGTATTGGCGCTGTGACACAGTGTGTGACCAAACGGCCCTCCTTTTTAACCACTGAGAGGAAGCTGCTTGGTTATGAACTTGATTGACATGTCTGTTTGTCCAATTAAGTTCTAGGC
Source organism: Anguilla rostrata (assembly GCF_018555375.3). NCBI lineage: Eukaryota > Metazoa > Chordata > Actinopteri > Anguilliformes > Anguillidae > Anguilla > Anguilla rostrata. Next base: position 3,597,719 of record NC_057942.1, on the reverse strand, counting down.
CCACGTTCAATACACAGCTATGCATTTTGCGCCTTAACTTTGAGTTGCCGGTTTAAGCAAGTGGCATATATCGGTCATCGTTGTGTCCGCTGAATGTTGTGTGAGCACAGGAGAAGCGTAACGCATGCTTCACTGTATTTTTTAGCGAAATTTTAGGTGAGTTTGTCGTGGTTTCCAAAACGACAAAGTCTTCAGTCTTTGTGCAGAATTTCTTCCATATTTTCAATAAAGAGGATGAGGCAGAATCTTCAGAATGTCGGACTTTATTCTCAACCAGTGATCACAAAGCCGAGGTCTCTGCAGAGAGTCCTAAAAGACCACCTCAGTTACAATTTCTTTTATTCACTTTTTCCAGACTTAACTCCTCCTAATTCCCTCCTTGTGGGTGTTTTCTCTTTCAAGGTTTACAAGGCACCACAATGGTTTTGCGACTTCTTATCTATTTAATTTACATAAGATGATATTCATTCATTGGCACTCAATCCTGCTGACTTCATGAAATTAATTGGCTACATTTCTTGGGGAGCTTGGAAGCTCCCCAAGATACACCCACTCGTGACATTTTAGGTCGCGGACGGTTAAACAACAGTGGTTCTGCTGTGGCGAGTAAAAATAAAACGTAAAAATATATGGTCATGTGCTCTGATATAGTGATGGGTTGCATGTGCTCTGATATAGTGATGGGTTTACAAAGGGAGTACAGCAGGTTTTTTTATAAATAACGGAATTCGGAATTTTTTTCAACAAGTTGTTGTCCTGTGTGTAACGCAGCGTGTATCCTTGCCTGTCTCTCTCCCCTTAGGACTGTTCCCCGGACGTTCTGAAGCTGTTCGGAACCCAGTGCCTTCCGGGGGTGTTCGGAGGGAACGTCACCCCCGCCCCCGATTACCAGTGTTCCGCGCAGTCCGCCAGCAACGCGCCTGACTGGTTCCCTTTCCTCTGCGTCACCTCCCCTCCCGAAAACAACCCGTACCTTGGGCTCTTCCACCAGGGACAGACAGTGTGAGTAAAGAGTTTTTAACGCAGGCATTCCGTACGGCCATTGAGTTATAGAACGGCATCCTCGCTAAGACGTCACTGATTGCTTTTGGTCGTTTTTTGCGTTCAGCCAGCCACGTTTATTTTTGCATTTGCTTTTTAACAGAATTCCCAAGCTTGTCCATGTTAATTTATACCTCTCAATGATGGTGGCAGTGTAGTATAATGTTTGGGGAACCGTGTTTTTAATCTAAAGGTTGTAGGTTTGATTGACTTAACCCTGAATATATATACCTGAGCAATTCAGGGTAGGGGTACGATGGCAGTATCCCACCTGGGAATCAAACCTGTAACCTTTAGATTCATTGGTGGGATACTGCCATTGTACACTACCCTGAATTTCTCAGATATATATTCAGCTGTATATATGAATATAACGTAAAAAGCTGCAAAAATGACCCCCCTTATGAAGTTGACCCATGCAAACGGTTTGTGTCACTCGGTTCTTAAATTGTTCCCTCTGTGTTGAACCCGTTCTTACCCGCGTCTTCAGCACACCCAAGCGTAGCGCATCCTTCCAGGCTCCAGTTCTCACAGCACCGCTGCCCCCTAGTGACTACCGCCAAGGGGACCCCCTCTTCACTGCTCGCGGCCAGTACTTCACCATCCCTCAGGTCAGACACAGTGGTCCTGTATCTGTATAAATATGTATATGCATGTTGATTGTGTGCTGGCTTACCTGCATAAATGTGTATGCATGTTCAGCGTAAGTATGCTGGCTATCCATAATTTTATGTTGCTCTTGTATTTAACAAATGGCAGTACTGCACTGGACATTAATTGAAAATTTTTTTGTTTATTTTCCTGTGCCCCCCCCAGAAATCCCTGGCTGGCCAGTGTCTCTCCAGAGCCCCTGTGGCGTTTCTGTGGAACTTTGAGACACACTGCGTGACCCGTCTCCAGTCCTGCCCGACCGGGCCCCCCCTGTTCGTCGCTGCCTCGGAGCTGGGTGTCCCGCTAAGGGATGGACTGGGGGGTAGGCTGTGGCTCGCTGGTCCTCCTCACCGACAGGCTCATCGCTAGAACAGGAACCCCTGAAATTATCAATCTGTCAAAATTACAAATCAGTATCATTCTCCTACTCTGTCAGGAACACTTTGAATCTGAATCCTCATATGGATCTGCAGTTAATTAATTTCCCAGAATCAGTATTTCCAGTTAGTTTGATGGTGTAGAATGCAGTGGAATTAATTTTGGTGTTTATTCTTAAGTAGGTTATGTATGTGATTTGCAGATTTCCTTCATTCAGGGTAAATTAGAATGTACTGCTTTGCTGCAGCCTGCTTATATTTCTGTATCCTTCCTGTGCTTTTAGCTTATTGTTTTTTTTCATTGAAATAATGGAGGCTGCGTTTGCTGTTTATTGCAGGTATAGTCACTGTCAGCGTGACAGAAGTGAGGGCTGGTGATCTGGGCTCCTTTGTGTCTGTCCCTGTCCCAGTGAATAGCGGCAGTGGGCAGGGCTTCCCTCCAGGTCAGTTCGGAGATCGATTAGTAGGCTTGGGCTTGTGATCATTATGAAAACTCCACCCACTGCTTGACTGCATAGGATCCTGACTTCTACAGATTTGGCACCAGTTTCCTTGAACCACTGATGTCCCCCCCACTTCTCCTCCTTGTTGTTCAATTCAATTCCAATTCAACTTTGTGTACAGTGCTTTTTTACAGAGACGGTGTCACAAAGACAGAGATGCTTTACAGTGGGATTTGGGGAAAAAAAAAAAAAAACAGTCCTGAACCCCCAAAAACCGAGCAATTGAGGTGTAACAAAAAAAAAAAAACTCTCCAGTGGGAAGAAAAACACTGAAAATGGTGGTGAGAAAAAACTCCCCAATGGGAAGAATTCTCAGGAAGAATAGATGTTGAGCCCATCCTTCACTGGCTGGCCAGGTGTAACAGTTAGGATAGACTGAATGGTAACAGAAGTGTGATTGTGTTTCCGTAGCGCCCCTGTCGGCTGGACCGCCCCAGCTGTGTGAGAATGTGACCGTCGCGCTGAACTACACTTTCTACTGGAGCGGAAACGGCCTCACCAACGTCACTCTCACTCAGACGCTGGCGGACGTGTTGTTGGATCCAAGCGGTGAGCTTAACTTCTCCACTCAGCACTAAAAATGGTTCAGTATGTAAGGAGGGAAAAAAAATGGTTCAGTATGTAAGGAGCATAAAAGCTATAAATTCGTTTGATTATTGCTCAACAATGATTAATTGATCGGTAGTTGATTGATATTACCTAGCTTGAGAAAAATGAGAAGCTTATTCTTATTGACGGTAATGATCACACTGTATTTTATTTTATTAACATTCATGACTGAGAAGTGGTTGTAAATTGAAGTTTTTTTTTTTCTCCACAGTCTCCCTGACCGTCCGGTTCTCTGCAAGGTTTGTGAACGGGGACGGAACTGCACAGTCCAATTCTGGCAACCCAGGTCAGCCTGTACTTCTGTCTGCGGGTTTCGGTTTGTCTCGCCTAGAGTGCTTCAAGCCCCCGGGTCTGATTCAATAATAGCTCTAAACAAACACTGCGTAAGGTTTTGAGTTCTCGTTTGATGTTGGGGAGGGGTCACATCCTCCCCCTGAGTGCAACCTCCCGGTCTCTGTGTGTTGCAGTGCGCCTGGGGGCAAAACAAGCTCATTCATCACACACACACACACACACACACAGAGTTCCTGTTCCATCCCGTTTCCACTTTGCCCCTCCAGGTTATCAGACTGGGCTGCCCGTTTTTGGGGGGTCTGTGGATGCTGCCGCCAATGACTCGGCGCCCGTCCGGAGGGTCCCCCTCGGCCTCTGGGCGACAGGTACGGGCGGCCATCTCCATGGAGACGCGAGGAAATTTCGCGCTCGGACTTTGATCCGATCTGCGGCCGGAGAAGCACCAGCTATTGTTCACCGCTTAAGGGTGCAACCTTTGAGACGGCTCTTCCCGAATGCACCCTGGGTTAAAATAACCCTTTGGTGTGCGCGTGCATAATCATTACTGTGAGCTTGAGGGGTTTGTTTTGTTTTTTTTTTTAAACAGGACTTTGTTGTTTGAAGAGCCTGTGTATTGTTTGAGCGATGACCGTTTTTTTTTTTTTTTTTTCCCCCCCTCTCTCTTTCAGTCGGGGAGGGGTTGTGCTCCTCAGCCCGCAGTAGGCCAGTTCTGTTTGGGGAGAACGCGACGGCGGGGTGCCTGGTACCCGTGGGGCTGCTGGACTTGGCCCAGTGCGCCCAGCTCAGGTGAGTCATCGCAAAAAAAAAAAAAAAAAACGTCAAGAGAAATGGCGGCGAGAATGGCTCTCGTCATTCACAGCGAACATCAACAATGGCGTTTGCGGGAATCGGGCAGCCGCTGCAGACAGAACTGAATGAACTCTTTGTGCAAATGTAAATCTACCCTTTCATTCATCCGAAACCATATCTAAGGGGGGCTTTCACACCTGACTGTTCATTTCCATAGTCGAACCAAATGTGAGAATGATGTATTGTTTAGTTTTTTTTTTTGGTTTGCTTTCACGAAGGCAACAAGAAATATCAAATGGTCCAGAACCCTGTGGTTGGAAATGTCATTCGATTATTGGTCAAACAGTTGGTGAGAGTGCAACAAAACCCTCCGGATTGTAGAACCAAGCATCTCTGAATAAGGCACTACAGCTGATTATATACATTCTTAAACATCAGCTGTCAAGTTTTTTTTTTAATTTTTATTATTATTGTGTGATCAACCCTGAAAGGGTGATTTTGACCAAATTTCTTTTTTTTAAATCTTCACAGAGAAACTGTGCGGAGCACTCTGGCTGCTCTGGTGAACGTGACCTACGTCGCCAGAAACGGGAATCCTGATTCCGCCAACCTGGCGGACTGGGTGAACATTACCTGTGAGCTCCTGTCTGTTAAAGTTTGTGTTCACGGATCGGTCATTCAGGACACAGCACACTCATTTTCATGTTCATGAATTGTTTTTTTTTTTTATGCAGCGATTCTAAATTCTCATCTAGAATTTAAATCAGACTCTTTAATCACGTACGTTAAACTGACCATTAGAACTGACCCCTCAGTTTATATACTCAGAATGTGCAGATTCGGGTCACCTGTTGTAATTGGGCTGATTCTGACACTCATGTTCACCCATCCACCCCGCGGTTGGCGCCCCTCTCTGCCGCGCCGCCCGCAGTCGTGCCCGTGAATGCCAGCAATCTGCCCGTGGGACCCCCCGGCACCTGTACGGGCGTGCCTGCTCACCTGAACATCCACATCGGCAGCACCGCGGCGGGGCAGCCGGGAGCCCAGGCTCAGAGGGAGATCCGGGCCGTGGAGGTCAGGTGAGCGAGCGAGCGGTCGGTCTCCGTACCGGGTCACCTGCGTCATCCGCGAACGCTGGCCCACCGTCCTCTAAAGGCTCGTAAAAAAATCTACTGTGTGCTCTCTATGGAAACCGACTGAGCAGAAAAGGCTATTCTGGCCAGCTACAACATTTGAGCGTGTTTGAACATGTTATTAGCTTCATCATTAGTCAGTAATCATCAGTAATCATGTTGAATACAGGCATGGTGAATTCCTTTTGCTTTTTGTTTCTTCTCTGTGATCAGAATGTTTGCCAAGGAAAATTCTGCTTTATCTTGAGTCTATGCATTGTTAAGCACAGTGGTGAAAATCTCTGAAATACCTTGTTAGTGTTGACGATGATTGACCATTCACCGTTCTTCCTCGTTTATATAATAATAATAGGGTGAATAATAATAATAATAATAATTATAATAAGTGATCTGAATCATTTTGACTCCCGTTCTCCAGTTTTGCGGTGACAACCTGGACCATTGAGTGTGGAGGGGGTGACCCTGGCCCCTGTCTGAGCTCCGCGGTGACTCAGTCCTTCCCCATTTCGTCTTCGGTCACCTTCATCGACATCCCTGCCCAGACGGCCCCGCCCAAAACCAGGTCACGAGCCGCCTCCCTCAGACACGCCCACTTTCACCATGCAAACGTCTCATTGGGCTTTCTCACCTGTCAGTGTCATCTGTAATGTGCGGCCAGTTCCATTAGTCAGTCATTCTGTGATTTTTATATTAATTTATTCTCTTTTTTTTTCTTGTCTTGTCTTTCAGGTTTCAGATCAATTTCACCGAGTACGACTGTGACAGGAACGATGTCTGCTGGCCACAGCTGGCGTATCCGCTGACTCGGTACTACACAGGTGAGACCTGAGTATGCGGTTCACCCCAGTCCACAGACCCTTCCCTCAGGTGCCAGTTACCTTTGTTGCTGTTGCCTTTCAGGATGGTTACATCGCTCCTCTTGTTCACAAGATATACTGTATATAAAGCATTGTCATGTATAGGTTTGTTTAGTTTATTCATATTGATTATTATTTTATATATTAACTGAGAAGGCCTGAGTTATTTTGACTACTAATACAAAAAACTAAATGGAACACAGGTAACTCATGAACAGTAGCTCTTAATGAACACAGGTAAGCATCTTCTTCCTCTCCGTCTCACCCTCTTCCTCTTTCTCAGGTGAGCCCTACTCGCAGTCCCTCGCCAAAGGCCTGATCCTGGTCTTCTTCTTCATCGCTGCGTCTGTGCTGGGATCGCCATGGAAACAGATCCGCCAGGCGTGGAGCAACGCCTCCCTGTAGACCCCCGCCTTCACACACAGGCTGACGGACCGGCCCCTTCAGCCGGGGGGGGGAGAGAGGGGCCTGTCTCCATAAGACTGTTTGGGCATTTAACATTACTGTACCATGTTTACACATCTTTATGATGGATGGGTGCGAAAGAGGAAAACATGTCAAAGTGCCTCTAAGCTTATGACACCATTGCACCTGCACACAAAGGTGAGGTCACTCACTTTCATTGGAAGGGGGGAGACTCTGCCTCTAGCTTGTGTTTTAGCAGTGGTGTGTCAGTTTGATTGTGTCAGTGCAATCTAAATCAGCGCTAGGTCTGATCAAAATAAGTGTCAGCTTTACTTTTTGAGCGATATAATCCCCTGGCTCAAATGTCTGATGCACTGTTCCATTGACTTCCTTCCTCTCAGGAAATGTTTTTCGTAACTTGAGAATTATTTGAAAATATGCTACCACAACAGAAAAGGACATGGCTTGAGTTTTAATTCAGTTTTGCTCTGTGACTGGATTCCATCATCCTGGCTTCACTTAGGTCCTCCTCTGGTAAAATGAGAACATTTACATGTAGAACCAGTAAACTGCCCCATAATGTTGGCAGCATCATCATCGTAAAGTATTCATAGAAAGTAAAAATCGTGTTTTTTTTTTTTAATGTACCTATTATCTTTGGTCAAGGACCCGGATATCCTGTGTGTAAAAATGTATGTACATATTGTTGTGTAAATATGTAAATTGCGTTTTATGTTATTATGCAATTTCTTTTTTTAAATAAAAAAAGTTTTGTTTAAGGTTACCCGTTACTATTGCGAGCGTGTTTGTATGTTAACAGGACATACTCCTAATATTTCCTGTGTGTACTAAACACAACTAAAATGCATTCGTCCAGAATCGCATGTAGAACCTTTCCAGTTCATTTCTGATGCATCGCACATCGTCCGCCCATTTAAACCACGGGAGGGCGTATGGTCGGCCGCAGTTGCGTATGCGCGAGCCGATTGGAAATTGTACGGGTACCTTTTGAAGTAACGACGTGGAAGGAATATCTTGCTGTGGATGGTGAACTTGGTTCACTTTGCTGTTAGTTAGTCACCGAATAACTTTACGTTGAAACGAGTAACTTTGCGGTGGAATTAAAATAGTTATGTGTAACTAGCAGTATGAGGCTAATAGTTTTCCGGGCGAAGACGCGAGCATTATTGTGTAGTTCTGCATAGTGAATAAATTAGTTGGCTAGCTAGCAAGTTGTAGCAGTGTATTGCTGATTCTTTCTTTACGACTGCTGCTAACATTTGATAACTTGCTAGCACACCTGTACTGGCTAGGTAGTTACCCGTCATAACACTGTGTAAAAAATGATATTTTGCGTACTCGCTTCCTAACTGGCTAATTATTAATTTGGAGGTTACCAGCGAGGCAGCTGGCTAGCGGTATGGGTTAGATAGCTACCATTGGGATACCGGAGAAAGACTGGCTTTAGCCAACGTTAGCTTGCGTACCTGTTATATAAATTGGGATGCAAGCAACACCCAGCCGAGGTAATATACATGGTACTTTAGTAACCATGTTAGCCAGCTAGACAAGTACGCAAAAAAGACGTGTCACTTGTTGGCTAATGATTGACAGGGCGCCGGCGAACTCGAAGGCTTAACGCAGCAGGTAGTTGGCTAGCTAAGTGGCTAAGGTTTGCTAGCTACCCTGGTCAGGGTTACTGGCCGGTCAGGTACGTTGGTAGTAGCCAGCTACTAGGTCAGTATAATTAAAGGTCAATTAAAACGGACGAGAGTGGGATTTCTCTGTCGGTGGCTAACTTAACTTCGTCAAAATGGGTTCGTTATTCCGGAGTGAAGAAATGTGTTTGTCACAGCTGTTCCTGCAGTCCGGCTCGGCTTACGACTGTATCAGTGAACTGGGAGAAATGGGTCTGGTCGAATTCAGAGACGTAAGTATGCGGATACTACACTATTATGGTATTGGCACAGACTTTAAAAATGCCAAGCTGATGAGCACTTAATTTCGTATGACGAAAGGTCATAAGACACTGGGCATGTCACACCTATCTGTCGATGTGGGAGAGTACGGTGGAGTTTGATTAGACTAGTGTGCTGAGATATGTAAAGCTCTTGATTATTTGTTTTAGCTAGCTAGCGTCAAGGATACAGTAGTTCCTGTAACCCCCCCCCCCCCCTTTATGCAACCTCTGCTGTCATTGTAACGTTATTGTAATTTCAACTCTTATGGACATTCGTGGTTTTTTCGAAGTTGTTTGTAGTAGCACCAGGATTCCCCTTTCGATACTTTTTCTAGCGGATGATTGTGACGTCATCGATAATGAGCCTGATAACGTGCATTAGCTAACTTAATGTTAAACTACTAGTCAGCCTGCGTTCATAGTTTAAACTTACGGTGGACTAATTGTTTATCCTGAAGGGACATTGTGTCAGAGTCGTTGTTCATTAGCTAGCTAAGTTAGTGTTTTACTTGACAGATCACCGAATCCGACATTGATCTTCTTCAGATGTAGTTGAACTGTGAGGCCCATTAATTTAAGTCAGGAATCCGAAGGGAAGCCAGAGAATAAATTGGTCAAACTGTTACTGCCCAACAATGTTTTACAGGGAAGACTGTAAATCTCCGTTCATTGAAATGATGCAACACATATATAGTTCAAACCAGTAACTTCAAATTTAGGGCTTCATTCTTTAACCCGCCCCCCGAAGGTTAATAAAATACCAGTGTGTTGACCATATTGTGAGGAAGTGTATCCTGACGTTTTTGAAGACTGTAAACCATGCAGCTTGTTTGAACATATTATGTAAAAAGGAGTACAAATTAAACATTAATCATTTTCTGTGTGTGTGTGTGTGTGTGTGTAGTGAGCTTGTGTGCGCGTTGATGCGTGAGCCTGCTTGGAAATGTTACTTGCAGACTACAGCCAGCAGTATTGATCGGTTTGCAACAAATACTGAAAATTAGGAGCACTCTCTCTCTCTGTTTGACTTTGCCATGCCTGCGGTCACACAGGGCGTCACAGCTGTGGAGGTGCTCTGTCCAAACTGGGGAACCTAACATAGCCCTGTGAAGCCTGCACATGGGTGTGTCGTTGCACGGAGGAAGTGAATGCTAGCGCTTAGCACGCTGGCCAACTGACACACCGTTCGCCACTGTGCGTTTTCAGTGCGTTTCTCTGTCTCCTCCTTCCAGCTCAACCCCTCCGTCAACTCCTTCCAGCGCAAGTTTGTCAGCGAGATCAAGAGGTGCGACGAAATGGAGAGGATTCTGGGTAAGGCCTAGCTCATTCCGTCAAAGGTTGAAGTGCATTCTGGGTAAGGCCTGGGTATTGCCGTCAAAGCTTGAAGTGCATTCTGGGTACGGGCTAGCTGTTTCCATCAGAGCTTGAAGTGCATTCTGGGTAAGGCCTGGGTATTGCCATCAAAGCTTGAAGTGCATTCTGGGTACGGGCTAGCTATTTCCACCAGAGCTTGAAGTGCATTCTGGGTAAGGCCTAGGTATTTCCATCAGAGCTTGAAGTGCATTCTGGGTAAGGCCTGGCTATTTCCATCAAAGCTTGAAGTGCATCCTTTGAAGCACTACTGTGGATATTAGGCACTGCATGGTATGAGTGAAATATACAGAAACACAAACCTCCTCTGCACTTTTAATATTGGTATGGCTGTAAATGAAGCCAGTAGTACATACCAAGACTCTGACTGTGTTCTACTCATCCATAGTCTTTCTCAAGACACTCGTCATCCATTTGTTTAAATGGCACCTTCCGTCCAAGCTGAGTCATTCCTTTCACTGCTCTACGTGTTGTTGTCACAAGTTTAAAACTGAGAGACACAGTGAGCTCACTTCCTGAAAGCAGAAGTAACTTGTCTAGTATTTCTAGGGGCAGCCTGACTGCGCTGTCTTATGGTCTCTACTTCGAGGATAAATATTTTTGCACTAAAAGCAATGTCAGAGCAATACAGTTGGGACTCATTAATTAAAGATGCAGGTGGGCTTTCACAGGGACACTTGAGTACATCTCCCACACCACTACCACCCTGGGAAAACGCGCACTGCAGTGTATCGCACTGGTGCGCTGGTACACTGCCTCTTCGCCCCTTTCCAACTCTGGCACAATGTGCTTGAACTTCGGCTTAATTGGGGGCCCAAGCTTGGAAATTAAGTCTTTGCTTATGAAGGGAAAGGGGGGGGGAATCTGAGCATGGGCTAGCTTAGGGGAAATTCCAGGTTTTTAATGGAAGTCCCTGCCGGTTAGGGGGGAGGGATTAGTGGGGAGCTGACCCCCGGCGTCTGGGGCCACAGGGTCCGTCCGTTCCCGTCGCTAATCAACTGAAGAATTCCGTCTGAAGTCAGCCATTCAGGCTTGAGTCTGACGCTGGGTTTTTTTTTTTTTTTTTTGGTATAGTGAGTCTCATTGGGGGTGGGGTGGGGTGGGGTGCTGGGGGGCAGAGGCTCACAGGCTGAGGCTGGGGCTGCAAGGGCAGGGTAAGGCTGTGTGTTTACTGGTGCGATAAATGCCTATCATGTGGGCACTGTGCCTGCCTACCCATCGAAAGGATTGTTCTAGAAAATTATGGTTGTGTTGTTGTTGTTGTTGTTGTTGTTGTTTTAAGGAGGTCCCGTCTCTGTTACAGGTTATTTGCTCCGGGAGATCAAGAAGGCGGACATCCCACTGCCAGAGGGCGATGTCAACCCAGTCGCCCCTCTGCCCAAACACGTCATGTTGATAATGGTGGGTGGTGACTGTGTCCCGTTTGTTTCATGTTACTTCTGGTGTAGCTGCTTTATTTCAGTTTTCTATCGTATTGACATTCATGGTGCAAGTGAAGTTATATTTTAATTCACTGTTATTATTTTTTTTAAAGTTGTGTAGATGGTGCAATGTATTCTGTTGATGCAGTTTCTCATAATGCCATTTGTGGGTGTGAATTTAGAAAATGGCAGTGCCTACCAATCAAAAATCATTTAACTAGACGGGCCTGTTGGAATCAAAAAAAAAATCCCTGTGTCTGGCCAAAGCTAAACACGCCGGATTCTAATTGGGCCGGAACACTCTGTGCGGTCGGCCTCAGCCAATCACGGTTTGCGATACTGGAGGGCGGCCCTGACCTGCTGTGTTGTGGGTGCTCAGGAGCAGCTGCAGAGGCTGGAGGTGGAGCTGAGTGAGGTCACGCGGAACAAGGAGAAGCTGCAGAAGAACCTGCTGGAGCTGACCGAGTACACGCACATGCTGCGCATCACGCGCAACTTTGTGCACCGCGGCGCGGAGGTGGGTCCCCCGCCCTGGGCCCCTAGGCCCAGCCCCAGGCCCGCACGCACCCCTGAACCCTGCCCTAAACCACACCAGGGTCCCCTGGTACCCGACCCCTCACACGCGGCCGCACACTCCCCTGAACCCTGCCCTAAACCACACCAGGGTCCCCCTCATGCAGGCCCGCACGCACCCCTGGACCCTGACAAAAAAACACCAGGGTTCCCCTCATGCAGGCCGCGCACCCTGACCTACAAGCACACCAGGTTCCCCTCTACCTGGCCCTCACTCAGGCCCGTGCACCTGACCCCTAACTACACAGGTCCCCGTACTGACCTCACACGACTCATGCTTCTGAGCTTGGCCTGGGACCGTAGAATAAGCAAGTACAGCGCCAGCCAGCGTGTTTTAGGATAAATCCGCTTGTAATTGTCTAGAGAAAATAGTAAAATGTCCCCGCCCCATCTCGGAACCCTGCCCACAGCTGCCGCTGCGGAGTTCCTTCCCCCGCGGCCGTCTGGTTGGTGCTTTAACGGGGAGTAACGACGCATGCAAACGTCCGCTCCCGGATTTGCGTGCAGACCCAAATGCGCGTCCTTTCTGGAGGTGGTCACGTGACCGCAGCTCCACGGGCATGCTGTGCTGCTCGGAGCTCTGGGAGCTGAAGAGGCCCGTGATGAAAGGACCTCTGTGAGTGTCACCTGACCCCGCCTCACGGCCCAACAAAGCCAGAAGCAGGGAACTAAAAAAAAGAATTGGCTGAAGCTTCCTCTCTCATTTCCTCTGATAGATTAGGTACGCCCGCAGTTTCTCGTCAAAGCAGAAGCTGGCTTTGAGCTCTGTCCGCTAAATGAACTGGGCGGGGGTTTTGGGAGGAGTTCTCACCCCCCTGTCCTGGCAGGCTCACGCTGTTGCCGGCTGAGCGGTGACGTGCTGGAGGTCTGTCCCTTCCCGCCGCAAATGGCAGAGTCCGTTCCCGCCCCCTTGTCCTTGGCGGTGTGGTGGGCTGCGTTGCGTCCTCTCTGGCAGAGCGGGCTGGCGAGATGTGAGATTAGGGAGCGTACGGTCACATGGTGGCCCTGGGCCCGCTCCAGCCCGAGTCCCAGAAGGTCACATCCCCCCCCCCCCCCCATGAAATGCTTTTCCATGAAGGAAAGGAAGGGCCCAGCTGACCATCCTAAAGTGCTCAGGGATGATTGGGTCTGTTGTTCTGGAAGGAAGCTGAAAGAAAGCACCCCATTGAGACGGAGGCCTGTTTGCACAGCCTGTGTGAGAGCAGCGGGAGCGCTCTCCTGGCTGAGGCCCTGTGGACTAGCACGTCTCTGGCAGTTTGTGTAGACATTTGTGGAGCTGTTGGGTTTTGCAGTGATGGGTGCAGTTTGTGGAGCTGTTGGGTTTTGCAGTGATGGGTGCAGTTTGTGGAGCTGTTGGATTTTGCAGTGATGGGTGCAGTTTGTGGAGCCCCTTGGTTTTGCACTGACAGCGTACGGTTTGTGGGGCCCCCGCGTTTCTAAGGTGACGGGGTGCGGTTTTCATAGGGCCCCCCGTGTTTCTACGGTGACGGCGTGCTGTTTCGTAGGGCCCCCCACGTTTCTACGGTGATGGCGTGTCGGTTTGTAGGCCCCGCTTCTATGTGCGGCGTGTGATTGTAGGCCCCGTGTTTCTACGTGACGCGTGCTGTGGGGACCCGCTTTCTACGGGAAGGGTGCGGTTGTGGGGACCCCGCGTTCCTACGGTGACGGGGTGCGGTTTGTGGGGACCCCGCGTTCCTACGGTGACGGCGTGCGGTTTCGTAGGGCCCCGCGTTTCTACGGTGACGGGGTGCGGTTTTGTAGGGCCCCCCCGTGTTTCTACGGTGACGGCGTGCGGTTTTGTAGGCCCCCCCCCTGTTTCTACGGTGACGGCGGTGTCGTGCTGTTTCTGCTTCTCAGCGGGAGCCCCTGCAGGCGCAGTACGAGGAGTTCCCCTTCCTGGAAAAGGACACTATGATGGACTACACCAGCATGCAGCGGCTGGGAGCCAAACTCGGGTGCGTAGCCTCCCCCCTCCCGCCACCCCTACTACTGTACTTTAGGACCCGATGAAAGCTAAAACACACCTGGTGCTTTTTAATCTGCTCTGGAAAGAGGCTCGCCGTCAGATTTCCATGTTGTAGTGCAGGAATATTCACCCACGGCTGCATTCAGCAATCCAGGATATTCTGGGAACGAGCCATGTGGGAAAAACAGAGATGGCGGCAGAGTTATAAGCACCCGTTATCGTTTTGGGAGGAATGTGAAGGGAACGGCCTTTGGCCTGGTGTGTGGTGGTTGGGTTGAAGATGAGCTTGCTCCTCAGGTTCATCTCCGGCCTGATCCACCGGGTGAAGATCGAGGCCTTCGAGCGCATGCTGTGGAGGGTGTGCAAGGGCTACACCATCCTCAGCTACGCAGAGATCAACGAGTGTGTGGAGGACCCGGACACGGTGAGTAAGGCACGAGTAAACCCTGCTTGTGTAGCCTTCTCTCTCTTAGACTGCACTGCTCATGCTTTCATCTTAGTGGTTGTGTTGGGTTGAGTTGGGTTGGGTTGGGTTGGGTTGGGTTGGATTGGATTGGGTTGAGTTGTGTTGGGTTGGGTTGTGTTATTTACAAATTGTGCAACTCAGTCACATGGTTCTGGCCTCTGCTCCCACTGGTGATGTCACTTGCACTTTGATCTTATTGCCTGGGTTGGCTTGAGGCCAAAAATAAGCTGCTTTGTGACTGTGTCATGATGAGACATGTGTCCTCATAAATGCAGTTTATTCCGGAAGAGAAACAGCGCTGCTATTTTTAGAGATACAGTGTCTCAAAGGCTTGTCAAAAACTCTTTCTCATGGCATCGACGCCCCTGTTTAAGTCTTCCTCTTTGTCTTCCTCTTCTGCGGTCGCAGGGCGAAATCACCAAGAGCGTGGTGTTCTTGATCTCCTACTGGGGAGACCAGATCGGGCAGAAGGTGAAGAAGATCTGCGACTGGTAAGCGAGGCCGACATCGCACCTGGGAAACGTCACCGGATGACGGGCCTGCCTGCCTGTCGACGGACGGAAACCTTCCAGCCGAGTTGACGTTTTTTTTCTTATCTTCTGCAGCTACCACTGTCACCTCTACCCCTACCCCAACAGCAACGAGGAAAGGAAGGATGTGGTCGAAGGCCTCCGGACTCGCATCCAGGACCTGCACACTGTAAGCCCGGCCTGCCTCTGACGAGTTGCCAAGCGCTGCTTGCGTAATATCGTATCCCATTTCTTAGTGTAGCGTGTTTTTTTTTGTCCCAGTGCTGTTTTCTTTTGAAGTGCTGAGCGAAAACGCCACAAATACCAACTGCAGAGCTTTTTTTTATGCGCTGTGTGTGTCTGCCTGCCATGTTATGTCGAAATATCCAGTAACCATGGCCGGCCTCAGGAAAAGCGTGGTATCTGGTGATAACAGGTTTAGCAATCAAATCCTCATTGTCTCCACCCCAGCAGCTTTTGTGTGACGTTGTGTGTTTGAGGGGAGCTTGGGGGAGAACCAAGAAGAATGTGAGGGAGAAGTAAAACTGGCAGAAACTTTAGCAACACACACACTCGCTTGCATATGCACTCACACACAAACAGACACAGATATATCAGTCAATCAATCAATCAGACGTTATTGTATAGCACTTTTCATACCAGTCAAATGTAACACAAAGTGCTTCACACAATACAACAAACCCCCCCCACCCCCCGATTCCGTACTCAAAGCGATAAATGATTTTGTAAATTAATAAAACACTCAATAATAACACACACACACACACCGAGCTGGCCTGGCTCTCCAGGCTATGGGAGGCAGAGGGACTGGCTTTGGAGGGTGACTCCCAGCAGTGTGACTCCGGAGGGGGCGAGCGGTGGAGTAGAGGGGGGGGTGGAGAGAGAGAGGAGTCAGAAGATGCGGTCCTCAGGACCCTGAGGGATCCGTCTCTCTCCCGCCCGCATGCAAAATGGCAGCCGCCTGCCGGAGTCATTTGACTGGCCTGTGCTTCTGCACACGAGGGCACGGGCTGTGCCTGTCAGGCTGTTTCACCTTCGAGGGTGAATCTCATTAATCCGCCAGCACATGATCTTCATGAGGTCTGAGCTGTGGGCGTTTTCTCCCAGTCACACACACACACACACACACACACACACACACACACACACACACACGCCCACACACACGCGCCACACACACACCCACACACCCCACACTCACACACACACACACACACACACACGCCCACACTCACACACACACACACACACACCCCCACTCACACACACACACACACACACACACACACACACACACACACACACACACACACACACACACACACGCCCCTTTCCTTCCCTCACCATTTCAGTGATTTCCTGTTTTCTTCCCATTAAAAAAGTATTTTTGCCAAGACACTGAAAAATCTGAATGTACAGTTTAAATGAAAATTGGCTACATACATCTCTTGCTATTATTACTATAATTATTACTGTTATTATTACTACTACTGCTACTACTCATTTAGCAGACATGTGCCTACTTTTTGCTTTTGGAAAGACATTTCCTGTGCAATGAAGAACACCTCCCCTCTGCATTTGTTTTATGTTCCTGTTATAACATGCCCCCCCCCCCCCCCCCCCCGAATTCCTGGTCCCAGGTGCTCCACAGGACGGAGGACTACCTGAAGCAGGTGCTGAACAAGGCCTCAGAGTCGGTGTACACCTGGGTGATCCAGGTGAAGAAGATGAAGGCCATCTACCACATCCTCAACCTGTGCAGCTTCGACGTCACCAACAAGTGCCTTATCGCCGAGGTGTGGTGTCCCGTCAATGACCTGCCCGCCCTCCGGAGGGCGCTGGAGGAGGGCTCGGTGAGTGAATTACAGGTTCAGGGAGTTACGAGTCCAACCCGGTATCTTGTTCCAACCGCCTGGATCTGCTAATTAGCACAAGTCCTCAGCCCGGAGGTGGAACTAATCAGTGAAATCAGCTGGGCTGAGTTCATGGGTGGGAGAAACACATGGCAGGACTTTTACTTTCTGACCTCTGAACTTTTCACCTTCTGACCTCTGGACTTACTTTCGACCTCTGGGGGTCGTCACAGATTGTTTAGGTCCTTGCGCTGGGCCTGCTGTGAGCGCTGTGGTGGTGATCGATAAATCGAGAGTCACCCGCGAACAGCATCATTTAACCTGGCCATCCGCATCCGGAAGCTTCCATCACGCTCCTCTTGTAATTGGGTCATAGTGATTGGCCGAGGGAGAGAGAGCGCCATCGATCTCTAAATGAGCGAGTTTGTCGTTTTTACCCTCGTAACCATGTCGATAACCCAGTAACAGGGGTTGTCTGGCCATTAGCGAGAAGGTCTCAGATTGGCCTGGCTGAAAGTCACAGGCTGTAACGCCGTAGCTCGCCCCCTGCTGGTGCACACCTGTGACTGCGGCCACCCCTGCATCCTATCCTACTCTATATATTACTTTAACTGTTCAGTTTTACTGGCACCTGAGCAGTTAAAGTAACTTCTCTCAGCACTGTTATTAGATTATTCGGGTAATGAGTCTAAGGCCAGTGTTAAATGTGCCCAATCCCCTGATTTCGTTTGATTGACGAGTCTTTTTAAAATCCCCTCCGTCAGAGGAAGAGTGGAGCCACCGTCCCCTCCTTTGTGAACCGCATCCCGAGCGGCGACACCCCGCCCACCCTGATACGGACCAACAAGTTCACATCCGGCTTCCAGAACATCGTGGAGGCCTACGGGGTGGGCAACTACAGGGAGGTCAACCCAGGTGAGGCCAAACGGGGGGTTGGGACTACAGGGAGGTCGGTCAACCCAGGTGAGGCCATACAGGGTGCACATGTTATACCGGCCTTCTCCCAATTTTACCAGTTCCAAACCTCGATGGCTAACAGGCTCATCAGATCTTTGTCCAAAAATAAGATCCTTATGTATTGTTTGATTAAATGTCAAGTGTGTTGAGGTAAAACGCTCTCTTCTTGCTGGCTGTGATACATTTTGTACCATGTTTAGCTTTTTTATCATGACACAACTCAAGTCTCTTTGGGCGTCTCTTCCTTTGCTTTGATACGGTGCCATAACCGTGTCTGTTCTGTCTGTCTGTCTGTCCGTCCCGCAGCGCCCTACACCATCATCACCTTCCCCTTCCTGTTTGCGGTGATGTTTGGGGACCTGGGCCACGGTGTGATCATGGCGCTCTTCGCCCTGTGGATGGTGCTGTGTGAGAACGACCGCAAGCTCAAGCGCACCAGGAACGAGGTGAGGGAGGGGGGGAGGGGAGGTGAGGGGAGGGGAGTTAGACCCCCTTTCAAGAGTGCGGTTTCTTAGAACGTTTTCTGCCCAAAGTTCCAAGTCAGTGTTCTGGAGCTCCGCTGCTTTCAGTCGCCAGCAGCGATTGTGACATCAGCACTAGAACACTCAGTTAAGCACATTCTAATCTCATGCTTTGTGACCTCACACCTTAAAAGGCTTGAAGCAAAAATAAAAGCTTCTGCCGCCCGCAGCATTTTGAATGAATGTGCTTCTCATTTGCATACATTTGCACATCTCATTTACACAGTTTTATATATTGCCGCTGGTACCAAGGGGAAGGCACCATGGTGGATGCACCTTCAAACGCAGACTGAAGACTCATCTCTTCAGGCTGCACCTCTCCCCACCCCTCCCTAGCCTATAGTTCAGCTCACTGTACCTAGTTAGGATAATTTGATTATGTTAGTGTATCTGGCAGGATTGTTTTTGTGTGATTAGATGTGATTCCAGTGCTAGTTTGTACTTGGTAGGATTCTTGCTTGCTGAACAAGCTTACTCTACAGGGTTGGAGTCCTGATCGATGTGGTCACTTCTGGCACTACGATCCTTACTTCACTCTAGTGTTTCTTTTGCACCTCTACTTCATGAACCTATGCACTTGTTGTACGTCGCTCTGGATAAGAGCGTCTGCTAAATGCCTGTAATGTAATGTAATGTAATGGATGCATTGTGTCAAGTTTTACACGTCCACACAGCCAGTAATACACCCTAGTGCCAGATGGTCATGGTTTTAACACCTTCCCAGTTTAGCTGAATCCATGTGTTTTCAGCATCAAAGCTTTTGAATTTGTGGATCTGTTTGCTGAGTAGCTGTTTCTAGTAGAACCTTATCAGCACCTACATGCATGCATGAGTGAACCATTTTATTGAGGTTCAGATATTATTTCGGCAGTCAGTTTCCCAGAAAAAACTAATAAAACTGTGTGCAGTTTTAAGTTGATGAAGTGGAAATGTTAGGGCATCAGTGTGGGGTAATGATTAGGAAAACCGGAACGGAAAGGTTGCGAGTTCGATTCCCGGCGGGGGGGCACTGCCCTTGCGTGCTGAAGGCAGGATGGCGAGGCTGAACCGGTGGGCCCGGTTCGCCGCCGCTCCTTCATCACGCGCTCCTTCCTGCGTCCTCTTCTCCCTCAGATCTGGAACACGTTCTTCGAAGGGCGCTACATCATCCTGATGATGGGCCTCTTCTCGGTCTACACGGGACTGATCTACAACGACTGCTTCTCCAAGTCGCTCAACATCTTCGGCTCGGGTTGGAGCGTGAAGGCCATGTTCACCGAGAACCAGTGGACGTGAGTCGCCGCACGGGGGGGTTTAGGGTCGGGTGGGGGGGGGGGGGTCTGTACTGTGGCTGGGGGCGTGTGCCGTTTTAGCTGGGAAGGCCGAGAAAGATCAATCGATTTTTGCTGTTGTTGCCGGGCGACACAATTGAGATGTTACACGTGTTTTTGTTTTTTGTTGTTTAACAGGGAGAGTACCCTTCGCTCGAACGCTTTCCTTGCTCTCGATCCCAACGTGACCGGCGTGTTCACTGGGCCATACCCTATGGGCATAGACCCGGTGAGACTTTTGTTTCTGTGCTTTTCTCCATTTATCTTGATTTAATGTGTATACTTGCACACACTGTTTACTCAGTATGAGTGTCAATATGAAGCCTTGTGACAGAATTGTAGATTTATTGCATCTCCTATATTCACTTGGTGTTGATAATACAGCTGTGTGGACATATTTTCATTGTTGAATGCTGTGTCCTTAGATGAAACTTGGATTCAAGATGCATATGGGCCTCTGGTCTGCTTCTATGTATTAGATGCATTATATACCCATTGTGGATGTCAGTATGAGTAAATTGTATTTGAACCCATGATGTGATAATGCATTTTTTCCACTCTAGATTTGGAACTTGGCATCCAATCGTCTGACATTCCTCAACTCCTACAAGATGAAGATGTCCGTCATCGTGGGCATAGTTCATATGTCTTTTGGGGTCATCCTGGGCGTCTTCAACCACCTGTGAGTGACCGGGGGCGTTCTCTCTCGCCACAAAGAACAAAGAAACACGAATGGAATAAAACTACATTTCCCAGAATCCCCTCACCTGCCTGTGCCATGTGTGTTTGTTTCCCAGACACTTCAGGAAGAAGTTCAACCTGCTCCTGGTGTTCCTGCCGGAGCTGCTGTTCCTGCTGTGCCTCTTCGGCTACCTGGTCTTC
Organism: Anguilla rostrata; assembly: GCF_018555375.3. Classification (NCBI taxonomy): domain Eukaryota; kingdom Metazoa; phylum Chordata; class Actinopteri; order Anguilliformes; family Anguillidae; genus Anguilla; species Anguilla rostrata. The sequence continues at coordinate 3,577,250 of NC_057942.1, read as the reverse complement.
ATGATCGTGTACAAGTGGCTGGCCTTCACCGTGCGCGACTCCCAGATGGCCCCCAGCATCCTCATCCACTTCATCAACATGTTCCTCATGCAGGGGGACGCCGTGGCGCCCCTCTACCCGGGCCAGGTGGGTCCCGTAATGCCGGGTGGGTCCCATAATGGTGGGTGGGTCCCGTAAAGTGGAGGGGGCCCACTTTGTATGGTGTGTGGGTCCCGTAATGGTGGGTGGGTCCCGTAAAGTGGAGGGGGCCCACTTTGTATGGTGTGTGGGTCCCGTAATGGTGGGCGGGTCCTGTAATGCTGGGTGGGCCCCGTAGGGCGGGTGGGTCCTGTATCCCGCTGCTCTGACCAGGCCCTTTAGAGATTTAGGGTTTCACTTCTGACCAAGGGGCTTCGGTGTCTCCATGACGATGTGAGCTGTGCTTCTCTGTGCTCCTGTCCCACACAGACGGGGTTTCAGGTGTTCCTGGTGGTGATCGCTGTGCTCGCCGTACCTGTGCTGCTGCTGGGTAAACCCGTCTACCTGTACTGGCTGCACCATGGCCACAGCAGCCTGGGGTCCTACCGGGTGAGTGTGTGTGCGCGCGTGTTTGAATATGTGTGTGTGTGTGCATGTCTGTGTGTGTGTGTGTGTGTGTGTACGTCTGTTTGTCTGCGCACGTTTTCCTGTGTGTGTTATCGCTGGCCCCGTCTGTCTGAGAAACGGTGATTTCAGTTTTTCTTAGTCACCCCATTGCCCGAGTTTGCCGTAGTCAAACTTTGTGTGTCTGAGTGTTCTGCTGCGTGTCGTTGTGTGTTAAGTCTTCTCCTGTTTCTCTTGTGTTTTCTGCTACAAACATCTATCATATCTGTGCATGTTTACTCTCTCATTTTGTGTCAGTGTGAGTGTGTGTGTGTGAGTGTGTGCGCGTGTGCGCGTGTGCGCGTGTGCGTGTGTGCGTGTGTGTGTGTGTGTTCATTTCTGCAGCGCGTCCGCTGCCCTGAGTATGCAGTTCAGCCGTGTGTTCTGTGATGTCACTCGCCGCATGCGCACGCATGCGCGCGTGCATGCGTGTTTTTCAGCAGGGGTACGAGCGCGTCCGCCGCAGCAGCGAGGAGGAGCTGTCTCTGATGCGGGCGCATGACATGGAGGAAGGCGGGAGTCACGGCGACCACTCCAACGGCCGGGACGGCCAGGCCGAGGAGGTCAGTGGGTGACATCACCGCCCTTACCCACAATCCACCTCTCTAACGTTCTCTAATCAGTCGCATGCACAGCTGTGGCCCACCTACAGTGTTGTTTAGGCCCTAAAACCACTGACAGGGCTGCGGATCTTACAATGTGGAAAGAGTTTATCCTGTCTGGCAGTCTGCTGATTGCTCTGTTTGTTTTGTGCGGTGACCAATGGGCTGTCTCGGTTCTGTGCGGCGACCAATGGGCTGTCTCGGTTCGTTCTGTGCGGCGACCAATGGGGGTGTCTCTGTCTCGTTCTGTGCTCGTTCAGTTTGACTTCGCGGACCAGTTCCTGCACCAGTCCATCCACACCATAGAGTACTGCCTGGGCTGCATCTCCAACACCGCCTCCTACCTGCGGCTGTGGGCATTGAGCCTGGCGCACGCCCGTGAGTACGCCCCGCCCACAGCGCCCGCCAACACGCGCCAGGGCCGGGGGGGGGGGGCAGGGGGTACCTGTACACTGCTGTTAGCCTCTCTTAGTGATTTATGAAAGCTGGCCTGTGAGCAGGGACCTGCGTTTCACCCATTCGTCAGTCTTTTGGTCAGATTGTGCCACAGTGGGGAGCTTAAGAGCCAGTTGAGTGAAAACCGGCATGCACACGGCCCTCTGGGAGTTGTAGTTTGACAGCCCATTCTTAAAAAGCACCCAGAACTGGTTTCATTTATGGATTCTTTTTATTTAAAACGATTGCTAACTGTTTTCCATGCAGCCTTTCGTCGAAACATGAACAGTGAACGAAACCGCTTGGGGGGAAAAAATGTTGATCGAAGTGAATTATGGCTTGAAATGAATTAACTTGTTCTTTAAAGTAAATAGTGGGCCATTTGAAATTGAACTCCGGGGGGGTGAAGTGTTTATCTGGGCTTGCCCGGCGCGGGGCGCGGAGAGATGTGATAAATTATTAGCGGCGCTCAGACCGGCACTCCGGTCGGATTTTCCGCGGGCCGACCCTCTAAGTACCTTTTTAGAGGGATTTTCTCTGCTAGCTGGAGCTGCGGTTACGAGTGCGTGGAGAGATCTCTGGCGGGATTAGCACTTTAGCTATTAGGCGTTCTGTCTCCTGAGAAACGCTTAAGGGGAAGAGTCTGTGGTGAGTGCACTTTCATTAGAGCTGTGTTCTGATTCTTCTGTCTTTCTCTGTCTGTCTGTCTGTCCATGTCTGTCTGTGTGTCTGTCTGTCCATGTCTGTCTGTCTGTCTGTCTGTCTGTGTGTGTGTCTGTCTGTCCATGTCTGTCTGTCTGTCTGTGTGTCTGTCTGTCTGTGTCTGTCTGTCTGTGCGTGCGTGTGTCTGTGTCTGTCTGTGTGTCTGTCTGTCCGTCTGTCTGCGTCTCTGTCTGTCTGTCTGTCTGTCTGCGCGCAGAGCTGTCGGAGGTGCTCTGGGCCATGGTGATGAGGGTGGGTCTTCGGGTGGACACCAGATTCGGGGTGGTGTTCCTGGTGCCGGTGTTCGGCCTGTTCGCCGTCCTCACCGTCTCCATCCTGCTGGTGATGGAGGGCCTGTCTGCCTTCCTGCACGCCCTCAGGCTGCACTGGTGAGTGCTCGACCAATCGTGGTGCTCGGAATCGGCACCGCCCTCCGCAAACGGCCAATAGCCACAGAGTGTTCAGAATCAGCCCTCTTCCTGCAACCAGCCAATCACAGTATTCAGAATCGGCCCTCTCCCAGCAACCAGCCAATCACAGTATTCAGAATCGGCACTCTCCCGTCAACCAGCCAATCACAGTATTCAGAATCGGCACTCTCCCGTCAACCAGCCAATCACGGAGCATTCCCTCCCTCCCTGATTCTGGCGCTGCGTGCGTTCCCCTTCCCGCTCTCATCGGCTTCCTGTCTCTCTCTCTCTCTCTCTCTCTCTCCCCGCAGGGTGGAGTTCCAGAACAAGTTCTACAGCGGCGGCGGGGTCAAGTTCGTGCCCTTCTCCTTCTCCCTGCTCCCCTCCAGCTTCGAGCAGGACGGCCTGCTGTGAGCGGGACGTCCCACGCTCGCCCGCGACGGACTGGCGGTGTGCCGCTGGAGGGAACACCCACCGCCGAGCCAGCCCCTCCGCTCCCCTCCCAACGCGCTTTACCTTTTATTTAAACTGCCCGTCGCACTGAACTGCCTTATGCGATTGCAACCAAATATCAGCGTGTCCAGGATGACGAGGACTATTCCAAATTCAGTGGCGGTCCTGAGATTTCCAGACTTCTGGGCTCCCGAATTGACTGTCAGCTGGAGATCGCTTTGTGTGACTTATTTTTTTTAATTATGATTATTATTTTTTTTTTTTGGTTCCTTGCTTTATGAGTGTTAAAAAATGCAGCATCCTTTCAGGCCTTGCTTTGTAGTTTTAGGAGCTGGAGTCCCTGAAGGAGAAGCGTCGGATCGGTTTACCCGCAATCCCAGACGTGGATCTTAAATTCTAGGGATCCTGTGTCGGCGGGTGCTGTGGCGTTCGTTCGCCGCGGCGGGCGATGGCGCGTGGCACGATCCTCCCGAGCTGAACGTACGCACGTCGACGCGCTCAGATGCTGAATGTAGTTCTGATCACCGGTGGCCTGCTGAACATCGCACTGGTGGGGTGGGGCTTCGGCTTAGAGGTGGCCTTGCACGGACACGCCTTCTTCGTCACGGAAACGCCGGAACGCGGAACACTGAGACCATTCGGACGGTCGGAATGTTTAGGAGCATGACACAACGGCCTCTGCTCCCGTGGCAACTCAGCATCGAGCAGATGCTCTGCCCCTGTGTTGGTAGTCATGGTGATGTGCTGTTTTTTGGGGACCGAGTTACCCCTCAGGTAGAGGGGCGAAGCGATTATTATAATTTGATTGGCTGTCCTTCAGTGTTTGCTTTTTACTTCAGTGGATATATGTAGCTGAGGTTGCTGCAATGCTAAAAGCTATCACAGTTCTGTGATCCTGGCTGGCATCTGACTTAAAGACAACAGGTCATGTAATCAAACGCTGACTGAGTCTTAACTGGGATCCAGGATTGGATGTAATTGAATCTCTGATGCACATACAGATCAAGCTATTGCTTGTTATTTTTGGTATCATTTCTATTGCTGTGAGTGTTGAAGGAACACTGCACTTGCTTGGTAAGCGATGGAGTGTTCAGTCTGAGTTGTCTTCATTGTCTCTGTGATCACTTGGTAGTTATGATTGGAAGGGACATTGTGGGGCATTGTGGGGGGGAGAAGAAGCAAAAAAATGTGACTAACCTGAGCCAAGTGACAATAACCATGTTGGGGAAATGTGAATTGCCAGTTCTAGAAGACATTTGTCGTATAGATGATGGGAGTTTGGTGCATCTGAACCAGGTGGTCTAGAATGTTGCAAAGTGACCTGCAGACCATGCTCCACTAGGGGGAGACATTTCGCTATTTTGTAAACTGTTAAATGGTTGCGTTTCCCAAGGGGGGCAGGAGGGGAGGGGGGTTGGGGGTTCAAATGAGCTTTTATTCTTATTTATTATAATTGATAGATGTGTTATGACATATGTCATGTCATGTAAAAGATAAAAAAAAGAATAATATTGTTTTGATTTTATCAATGTGATTCACCTACACTCCATCCCCCCATATAGTTTTCTTACATTCCGATGTTTGTGGGTATGGGTACTTAACTTTGTTTTATTTTTTTCACATTTTCAAAATCCTCATCAATGTAAGTTAATAAAATGGACAAATTGTAACTGCTGGTGACCCCCGGATTATTTAATGGGCGGGTGTTTCTCTTCAGGTGTCAGGTAAGACATGTGACTCATTTGCAATGGAAAGGTGGAATGTGTGAAAATGGGAGCAGCTTGTGCCGATGTCTCCCTCAGGTAACGTGCATTTGCTAATGCACATAATGTAATGCATGCTTTCATGCTGCAAATTTTCTTTAACTCCTGTCAATGGGGAAAAGTGATCTTGCGTACATTACTGTGCAGAAGCCAGAGAACACCGTTTTGTTTATTCATTTTGATGGAAAGATCTGGGGGTTTTTTTTGTTGAAGTTATAGAACTGACTGTTTTGTGATCTTCTCAGCCTTAAGCTATGCCTTTCTGTGTACATGATGTATGGGGTCAAAGGTCAAGGCCATTGACCTCAGGGTCCTGACTTCACATGAAAGCGGTTCTAAAGACTTCCTCGTAGAGTGTCCGAGTACTCGCAAAGAGGAAGCGGTCCTTCCGGTTAATTACAAGGCTGAAAGACGAATCGGTTGGTGCTCTTCGGCTACGCGTCATAATTCAGGTTTGCTCTTGTTCCTTTAACGTTCTGTTTCCTTTGCGTAGCTCACGTCTAGCGAACGAATGCAGTGAGTTCAGGTGAGTTTAAAATTCACTTGTGAGAGCAATTTGATTTTTGAGTATTAGAGCAACACAATTTCTACAATGCGTGTGTGTCATTGAGAAAAGGCGACCGTAGGCCATCCCACATTCACCTCAAATCTATTTATCCCGTTTCTGTAGGGTTTAAAACATTTTGTGTGCATCAGATGTTATCAGAACTTACATTTCATTTGTCAAGTCCATACTGCATTGCATGATAAAGCAGTAAATATGTTTTGTTTCTTAGTTTGCGGTAGTACTGTAAAAAGAACTGAATGTGAATTAGCCTAGCCCTGTGGTCTGGTAGGTTTTATTTCCCCTTTGTGACATCATGTTACACCCACTGTCAATTAAGATGTCACACTGAACACAATTCCATATTCGTGTGGCCAGACAGGGTAATCCGATAGCTTGTCTGTTGTGGTTCTCTCCAACAAAAATGAACGCCACATTATACAGATCTGTTTTGATCTTTTATTAAGCGGTTGACGTTTACATGAGGAAAATGACATGTTTTATTATATTTTGCACTTTAATATCCAGTGACTTCAGACAATTGAAGTCCCTACCCTGGGCCCACAGAATGTGGTAGCTAGTAAGACATAAGCTGGTCCTAATTCCATTCTGTCAAGAACTAGCATCTCATTTAAAGTTAGATCATGGTATTGTTGAAAACACACTTTAAAGAGAGGTTTTTTAGGAGGTCTGATGTGGTAGACTTTCTGTCGCTAAGGGAAAAATAACACTTTTAAACACACCCAAAACAAACTTTTTATTGGGTGATGTTCCATTCCAAATGGATCTTTGTCATGTCAGTGAAAGGACAAAAGCATGCAATGACACAGCCCACACCAGCATACGCATATAAAGGACATGCCATCATTCTGCCCAATAAAAACAGAAATGGCTGCATATTCAAAATGCAGACAGAAAATCTTTCCAAAAATACCATAGCCACTGGAACCTTTTTTTGTTTGTTAATTAAATTTTCCTGGTTTATTTTTTAACATAATTTGAGTGCATTCCTTTGTGTTTGTCATCAACGTGCATGAAGCATGGAGCGCTGATATTAGTTGTCATGTCATCATGCGGACGATAGGTGGCAGCATAACAGTACCGATCCCAGCTACGCCGATTCCAGAGGCAAGAATTCCTCCGCGGAGAATTTTTGGTTCCAGCAGCTTGTCCCTCTGGAGGATCGCCAGGAGATCTCAGGACAGTTCCAGCCCCCCCTTTGACCCCCCAAACCCCAAACCCCTGCTATTTTTAATCTCAGAAGACAGATCTCTTTATTCGGTCTCTGTCTTCTTTATTCCTTATGACATTTCTAATGCCCAGCATCTGTGCTTGTGTCACCCAAGGAGAGAGAGAGAGAGAATGTAGACAGTCCACAGAGTAGAGGTCTGATTTGTATTAATTTAATGAAAAATCTTTACCTATTTTCCCCAGGTAATCTCTGTTCTTTGTCCTGTTCCTTCAGTATGTAGACCAAGTACTTGAGCCTTGACACTGTGATACCCTGACACTCAATCATAAGAAATTCCTGCCTGGCTGTGCAGATGTGATAATATATTTAATATTCAAAACACAAAATACCGATATATACTAATATCATATAGGTTGGATATTTAATCGCCATGTTTTTTTTTCACAAAAATCAGCTGCATACCTCCTAATCTATAATACAAAAGGGATTTCACATATTTAATTTCTCTTCTGCATATACCACGTGTTTCAAATAGAATCCAGTTGGGGCTTTTTTTATGCATCTGAGAGATACATTTTTTGCGTGAATGCAGTATGGATTATATGGAAAAATGTATGTCGTATTTGGAAACTGCAACCTTGTCGAACGGTGATCACAGCACTGGAACAAGTACTTTTCCACTCTAGGCCTGAGTTTTTCCTTAGTTTTTTTTTTACTGGGGCAAAGCTATACTCTTAAGCCTCTCCTTTGTTCCCTGGCTTTTGTGAGCAGCCAGGGCGAGTAAATGTATTTTCTCTCTCACAGGTTTTCAGTAACCCAGGTGTTTGAGGTCGGTCTGGCCTGAGTGGAGCTGGAGCTGGAGCTGGAGCTGGACGCCCCCCCCTGCACGCCCCCCAACCCGGCGGTCGCGGGCGAGGGGAGGCCAGGAACACTGGAAGCGTGTCACAGCGTGACGGGGGGCCAGCCACTGTCCCGCACGGCTTCTGTTCTCAGGCCCTGTTCCTCTTCCGCTGTCTGTCATCACCTGTAGCTGCCGCCGCTCCGAATCCACATCTCACTCACATTAACACAGCGCATTACTCAAACGGCCTGTTTTAACTGCTCCATTAGCATTTATATTTGTTGTTTTACCTATTCCTTTATTTATTCGTTTTTCTGTTTGTTATTCCTCTTCCATTTCTTTCTCATTCTCGCTTTTCTCTTGTATTTTTGAGAGCGCGCTTTGAACATAAATGTGTGAAAACTGTTTTATGCATAAAGTTTATTATTATAACAGAGGAGCTCTCTCTCGCTCTCTTTCCAGCTGGATGACTAGCGGTGGTACCGCTGGAGCCGGTCTGCTGAAAGATGACACCTCAAATATACCGGCCTGGAACACACGTAGGCCAACAGTGCCATCGCAGTTATGGCAGTCAGGTCCTCCGCGAGCCATCCCAGAATGCACCCTGCCCCCCCCCCTCCCGCAACCCTGTCACAAAAGAAGCAGTAATTTTGGTAAAGGGGTGGGGGGGGGGTGAGGGGAGGGAGGGGGGGGGTGTTATTTTATGAGTGTACGGAGACGGGACAGAGGGGTTATAAAAGCTCTGCTTCCATTCAATGGAAAAGAGGGGGAAGAATGGTCTTGGGGGTTTTCTTTTTTTTTTTTGATGGTTGCGCCACAGGCCGTTCAAAGGAACTAGAGGACATAACTGCTGTAAGACAATGCGGTGGGAGGAGGAGGAGGGGAATGTTCTTTCTGCGTCCTTGCACGGAGGATGGAGGGAGGGAGAGAGAGAGAGAGAGGGAGGGAGAAAAGAGAAAAGAAAAAAGGCCAGCAAGAGTCCAAACCCCCTTCAATGCAAATACCCCCCTCTCCCTCTCTCCCTCTCTCCTTCTCCCTCCTCCTCCTTTAAGGATGAAGATTATTTTCAGCTGCGTGAGACTGCAGGGATTTAGGTTAACCCCCACCTCCCAGGTCCCTCTGGCATTGACTGTGCAGGAGTCCGTTCAGCACTGGGGGGGGGGGGTACTCCACCCAACCCCCCCAAAACAAACAAAACAAACAAAAACAAAAAATTTAATACCTACCTCATCACTTGTTCCTCCGGCTTGCCTGAATTGTTTCGGTTTGCCGTGATTGGGAGCAGGTGGGTTGTAGGTCAGTGGAGGGAGGCGGAGCCCCGGCGTCGACAGCAGTGCCGGCCGTGTTCAGGTCACGCTTCTGATTGGCCGGATGTCACTCGCCACGTGTCAATCAAAGAAGAAGAGCACAGGGGCACAGGTTAGGATGCGCAGGGTGGGGGGGGGGGGGGGTGAGGGGCGTAGCTCAGCTCAGTGATGGGAAAAACACAGTCTGGCTTCTCTGGACAGAATAATAGGCCATCACTCAATTTTTATTTATTAATTTATTTTCTTTTTTTTTTAAAGTGTACTCTGAATAACATGAAGTACTTGCAGGTGGCTGTTCCTGCGCATGTTACTGCTGTAGAGGCGTACCGAGCAGCCTGTTCCCTGCTCTCTCTGTCTCTGTCTCTCTGGCCTGATTCTCTACTAAAAAAAAGAGGTGAATGTAGGTTCGGCTGGGTGGCGTTCAAGGTCGATTGCCTCAGTCTCAGGTCCCGTCCCATTCATTCTAATCATCCTACAGAGGGGGGGGGGGGGTGCCTGTGATAATTATTTCAGATTGTTTGCTTTCTTAACCAAACAGCCTCAGCTGGTGTCTCCACCCTGCGTACACACAGGCCATTCATGCCGGGCGGTTTGAATATGGCTTTGAATAAAACGGTTATCCAATATTTTTTCTCTTTGAACTGTAGAGTGATTAAGTTCTAAATAAAAGTTAGACAGATGTGTAGCCCTTGAGGTATGAGTTCTGAGTTCTGGTCACAGATACACTGGTTTTTTTTTTTTTTTTTTTTTGGTCTTTTCTTTTTTTTGTCTGGGTACATTTTGTGCAGGACCTCTAATGCACAGCCCTGTAGCTACATGTCAGAGAATCTGATTCTCCGACACCTGGCTTCACCTTTCACAGATGAAGGTTAAAGGAGACTGGGTTTTCTCCATGTCCCCATCAGCCGCCCAGCCCTTGTCCGGGTTCTTGGGATGCCGGCGGTGTGCTCTCGGCCTGCGTTGGACGACGCCAACGTCCCAACAGCGCGAGACCTGATGGGAACCGCAAGCTCGCGCTGGAAGACTCGGGGAGCGCGAGCGGGAAGCGGCTCCCATCAGAGGCACCTGATCTTTTTAATAACACAGCTCAGCAGAGCAGCAATGCACCGGAGAAATTAAGTCTGCATCTGGGTGTCTCATTTCACTGAACTGGATCTGACGCCCTGCGCACGGGCAGCCAGCAGTCAAGAAAGTAAACGCTCATTAAAAAAAAAAAATTACTGAAAATTAGGTTACTGTCCTGGGAAGACCACGCTTTGCACAGGCCAGGGTGCTGAGAGTAAATATTAATGGATGCCAAGTGACTTAAATTCCTATACTGTGTCTGTTCGATAAACCGTTCTTTAAAATTGATCTTACCTTCATCGTGCCTTTTAGCCTTAGCATTGCTAAAAGTCGCGAGTCTGCGGGAATTCTCTCCCCTTGTCGCACCAAAATGTCTTAGTAATATTTGGTTAAAGAGTAACCGGCCGTCTGAGGTCAGTTCAGTGTTAACAGCTCAGCAGCCCGCGTCGTAAGAGCCCCCTTGTCCTTGGTGAAAGGGTGAAACGCAGAATGAGGGGGACAACAAAAGCGAGACACGACGGACTGTGCTTTTAAGAGACTCGGCAAGACTATATAACACGTTTTGTTTTTTTTTCATTCATTGTGTGCTGCTCAACTTGAAAAGGCAGTCACAGGCGGGCAGAGAGAGCGAGAGAGAGAGAGAGTAAGAGAGAGAGAGAGAGAGAGATTGGGGGACCGGCTACTCACTTATACGAATATATCCCGCTTCATTCAGCCTCTGTTTGGGCACGCGAGGTGACTCGGAGAAAAGTCAGGAAAGGAATTATTGTTGGAGTTCACTTCGCGGCACCGTAGGGCTGTTCTGTCTCACTTTGGTTTTTGTTTTGTAGAATTTGTTTCACGTTTTTGTACACATTTACACCGCGCGCTATTTTAAGTGACTGTTATTCTAATGTGTCCGCGCGTTTATTAATTTAATAGTTGTTGATTAACGGGATGCTCATCCCTGCAGTGAGCTCCAGGTCGGGACTTTGATGAGCGCTCTCCTAGCTTCTGCACTTAATCAAATACAACCCATCTGTTTTTTTCCACTGGAGTACGCTTTTTTTGCGAAATCTTTTTGGGCAGCTGGTCTGCCATTGACGCCGCGGAAATGGAAGCGTGTCGGGGGGACGGCGTGACCGCGCTCTGCCGAAAAAGTTTCCGCTGGATTGTGCTGGTTCTGTGGCTTACCTCCGGGGCTAGCGGGACCTGGGGAACCGGACTCTATAAGTACCAAACCGGAACGCAACTACACAAAGAGCCATCCGGAGGGTCAGGAGCTCTCTATCAAAGAAGGTACACATGTTTGAATTTAAACAATATACAAATATGTCGTGGTCAATTTGCATCGGTTTAGGTGATATTTGCAACGCTTCACAACCCATAGCTGCAGTTTCAGTACATTTAGGACATGTTTTAAGTTTTAAAAATCTGTTTTTGGTTTCGTGAGCTCCGTCCTGCTCACAGTGATCGGAGAATTTATGCAGAGATTGCTTTCTACACTCTGAATATTAAAGAGCGTTTCCCCCGTATTGTTATGAAAACAGATCCTATCCGGACGACAAGCGGCACTGCTAATTGCGTTTATCATTACTCTGGGTAAATAAATATCGAGTTAGAGTTACTGATTCGGATAATAAACGAATTTGACACGGAGACGCACTCCCTCCGCGTCTGCTATAGGTCGCAAGGTGACTATGAGCCCGTTGCCTGGACGTATTGTCAACGAGACTAAGCGCGAGGCCAGATGACAGGCCACACACACACAATGTGAGAGCGAACTTGCCGCCGCAACACGAGAAGGGCAATTAGGAAACATTTTGATCTTGATGATATTTGATGATTTTTCATTATTTAGCTACTTTAGACCTGGATGTGTATTTGAAATGTCGTGGTTAATGCGATTTATTTTATTTTATTTTTCATTATTCTTCGTATAAAATACGAACTTTATATCTTTAAATGCAGACAAAGTACGTACTTTCTTGCAAGTATATATTTCATTTGTTTGGCAGAATGCCGTCGCTCTGTTCTAGTCTGTATAGCGCTGTTTGTCTTCCTCTCTACCCTGCCGTGCGATTCCAACTCCATCTACCTGATGTAATTGTCCTTTTGACACTGAATTTCCTTTTCCTGTTCGTGCCGTGGACCGGCTGCTCTTGGCCGCGCTGCGCGCCCAGTTTTCCCCATTGTGTCCGAACGAGGCCATCGCTCTCTCGAGACAGCGGAGCGGCACGCGCTTGGTCTGCGGTCTCCTCGCCGGCTGTGGCTTCTCCAGCTGTCACGGAGCGGCGTTCGCATCCGGAGGAGCCCTTCTTCCTTTAAGAGGGTGCATCACCCCACCATCTTCTGGCGCTGTTCCTCCACCTCCATAAATCCAAACGCTCAAACACAGCCTACCTGCAGACCCAAATACATTACGGACTATCCTTCTGGAAGGCACGAATGACAGGAGTGCTGGGTATTTTCCACTTTGAGATTTGTGAGATGTTATGCATGCAACACCAGGGCTTATTTTAACAGAATGGGCGCACGCTTTTTTTTTTTTTTTTTGAGAAGGTTGGTTGACACGGTGTCCCGTTTCTAGCCGCCGGTGCCCTTCCCATGGGCCTTTGCGGCATTGCAGCCGGGGTGAATGTTGATAGGGGCTGTTTTGAGAACTTGACCCCAGACTAAACAGAGGTGGAGAACACTGGCAGTCCCCTCCACTGCCCTCTGGATGGAAGGGGAATCAGAGAGAGAGCCAGGCTGAGCGGATGACGCGATTCGGTATCACGACCGCTAACGCAAATATTTAGGCTCGGAATTGGGACGGGGCTTCCGACGTGTGGGGGCGCGCTCGTCGGTTTGGCCGCTCGCGGAGGTCTGCAGGTGGCCTCGGCTGCGCGCTCTCCTCCTCCTCCTCCACCGCCACTGTCGTTCCTTCTGACATGGTTCTGCCCGACATGTTTACTAAACACTGGCAGCTGGGACGACCGCATTCGGACCTGTTTGCAAGAAAGCAGGAAGCGAATTCTGGCGTGTGTTTGCACTTGGGGTGGGGGTGGGGGGGATGGGGTGGCATGTGAGGTGGCCCAGATTGGTGTTGCTGTGTGGTCAGTTGCTTTCGAGGACAGGTGCAGGTGTTCACCGTTCCTCTACAGACCGGGGGCATAAGAAAGAGCAGTTGCACTTAGGATACCTTTTGATATACACATATCTGCTTCAATTCCGTGGGCTCACTGGACAGCCGGTAATGTTTTCGCAGCGCGTACGGTCAAGCAGGTGAGCTTCGCGAACAGATGTATAAACACGCGGTCACGGAGTGGAACGCAGCTGTCGAAGAGCAGTAACTTTTATTGAAGTATGGAGGCGGGTTACTCACCCAGCTTTAGTTACTACTGCTACAAGAAAGTGGTGGAACAGAACGAGTATTGGATCCAGCAATACCACGTGACTAAGTGACACAGACACTCTACAAAGGAAAATATTAAGCCTTAATTAAAACTATGATAGAGCACTTAGCTCAGTCAGAGGGAACCTGGTCCCCAATGCACTCATTCAAACTCTGTTACTGTTTATTCAATACTGAGAATTGTGCTGTGGTAGATAAAAATAGATGTTAATCGCACATATAACTTGGAGTGATTCTACTTCATAGTTATTTGTATATGTCTGTTTGCATCTAATCAGCACCATGTTGAACATTCCTTGACCACTTTGTTCTGACAAAGCGGAGAAGATTCAGTTTGTACGGCCTGAGGTTGTGCAGTCAGTTAGAGAGACGGTAAAAATGGGGGGAAATTGGCCCGTTGATTGATTGATTGATTGACTGATTGATTGATTGACTGATTGATTGATTCAGTTAAACGGCGCCAGTTTTGCTGACCTGGCGTGCGCGAGCGCCTGTCGTGCCCTTGCCCCCTGTTAGCGAGGCGCGGGGCAGTTCAGCTCGGGCCTAATGAGGGCAATTTGAGTGGAGAGGCGCTGGGGGTTAAGACAGCAGCTATTTCCTGTGCCCCCCCCCAACCCCCCCACCCCCCCCCCCCCCAGACTCGCTCCATTACAGTTGGTATGGGGAGGCCGGGGCTGAGCTGTGGGACTCGGAGACCTGGGGGTGATTAACCTTTGACCTCCACCCCTTGTTAACGGAACCCATCGCCCCCCCTCACCCCCCTCCATCGTCTGCCCTCTCACCTCTCCCCTCACCTGCAGAACCAGGCGAGCAACGTTTTCTTCACACCCAAATATTCATTAAAAAATAGAATTCAAAACACCATTTTGTCATATACTATTGTTATTCAACATATAAGACATGAGCTTTTATAATATTTTATATAATTTAGAAAGACTGTAATAATAATAATAAGAAGAAACAAATTTTAAAAAATCTGGCTGTAGATGGTTTCAAATAGGTACTAATGATTATAGCAGTAATTGAGAGAATTCACGGACCACCATGGTATGATTGCTTCACAGGTGGTTTCATGAGCTAATCTTGCGAATTGACTAATTATAATGTAGAATAGTATAGGTACATTACAAGGTATGATGATTATGTATTGTTAACTTGTGTTATTCTTATGCATGCAGGCACAGACGCACACGCACAGACACTCACACACAGACACTCGCACACACACACACACACACACACACACACACACACAAGCTCTTGTTTGTTCCTTCGCGCGCCGCTGGGAGACGGTTATCTAGGGGACCGTTGTTAAAAATGTGTTAAAAGCACTTCCAGAGCTCTTCAACACTGCATCGGGCTTCTGATGATGCGTAAGGTATTTCCCTTGCATTCTCAATGAACCTGAGCGGGACCCTTTTTTTTCTTTCCGTCCTTTAAGGAGCCCCTCTGGGGCGGGGTCTGTGTAAGAGCCCCGGTCCCCTTTAACACCGCCCCTGACTCTTCCTTTGAACGTGACTGAAAGGCCCGGGCCACAATAGACCATCCCTAATTCCCCCCATTATTCTTCCGTTGACCCCAAAACCTCTTCCCCGTCAGGCTCCCGCCAAAGCGTTGCTGCTCTGCCGACGGACGACACCCTCCACTCCGGTTCCCTCTTTATTCATCTCTCGCTTTTCCCTCTCTTCCTCTCTCTTTCTCCCCCCCCCCCTCTCTCTCTCAATCTACCTCTCCCTCCCTGCTAGTTATCACTTTAATTTTCTTTAATAAGAAGTGTGAAGTAAAGTATGATAATGTACTTGTCGGCGACGATGCACACAGCTTCTTAGCCGAAGAGCAGAGTTAGCCGTAAGCTAACTCCATCTGATATTGATTGCGTCTGTATTCCTTCAGATCTCTCAATGAACTTTAATCTCATTTCTTAAAGTGTTCTCCAGCACCCAACCCTCTGATTGGCAGCCCTCGCGTCGCTCTGTTTCCTGTTCTCTTGCCCCCATTGCCCCCAACCCCTCCCCCCCCCCCACCCCCCAATTTTGTTTGCGTCACACGGCATTGTTCTTTTATAAAGTCGCCTACGACTCTTAAAAAAAACATTTCTCTCTCTCTCTCTCTCTCTCTCTCTTCTCTGCCCACGTCCGAACCCATCCTCTCCTTCGCTGTGGCTCTCCTCTCTCTCTCCCTGGTTAAATTTTTGGTCTATGCCCCTGCCTCTTGCCCCTCCCCCTCTCTCCCCTCCTCTTCCCCCCCCCTCTCCTTCTGTGACTCATTCTCCCTGTTCTCCTCTGGCCCGCTGCCACATCTGTCTTTTGTCATTTGTTTCCCCTGAAAGCTACTTCTTCCCACACTCGAACTCAGGAATTCTTGATGTGTATCTCTCTCTTATGTCTTAGTTATTATATATATATTTATATTTTTTTTTTAAAGAGTCCCCGCCCTCTGGGTCTTGACAGGTGGTGCTGTTGCTTGGCGGTGCTTGTTTTGCATTGTTCCTGAGGCATACATTTTATTGAAAGACGAACTGGGTCAAGACTGGGGGAGTCTCAGACAGGAAAGGCGACGGGTCAATGGGAGTCGAGGAGCGGGGGGAGCGGAGCGAGGGGGGGGTGTGGGGGCGCACACCTGTCTGTCTGGATGTTATTCGGTAGTCCTGCTGCACCCTGTCCCGTTATGCAGGGGGGGCGTTTGCTTGGCCTGCTCAGCACAATGCTTCTGCTCCATCGCGGCGAACGTTTCTGCAGTGGAGAGCCAGCGAAACGCCGTCTATGCGTTCAGGTGAAAACCCGGCTGCGTTCGGTTTGAAAGTGAGAAGTTTCCTAGCCGCCTCGGGCGTAGCCAGGCTGCAGTCTGGGTAAAAACCCGAGGGGCCTACCTAATCCGTTTATCTCGATGAATCACTCAACCCGGATTTTCGCCCCCCTACCGGACGCCCGGATTCCGGCTTTTGCTCGCTGGGAATAACGGGAAGCATCTGCGCGGAGATCGCGGAGCGTCGGAACCCAGCGCGGCCTCGGGCGGGAGTGGGGGGGGGGGGGGGCAGCGCCGCGCGCTCGAAGGCTCGCCGCTGACAGTTTCACGACGTCTGAGCGTCGCTAATCGCCGTGTCACACGCTATAGCCCCCCCCGCCCCTCCCCCCCCGTTTTACCGTCTGCCCCCGGTTTTTTTTTCTGAGGCTGAACTTGTGATCTGGCCACCCCCCCTGACCCCCGTCCCCCTGACCCCCCTCCGGTTTAAAAGCGCTGCCTCTGGGACCCTTTGGTCCAGCATTTAAACGCGCGGTGATTTAGTTAGCGGCGGCGGCGGCGGGACTGTCTGTGGAGTCATGTGATGCCTCCAGAGGGGCGGCGGTGATGTCATCGCTGCAGGTTTTCACACCTCGTCCTGCGAAGGAGGGCGCCGGAGAGGGTGTGGACACGGCGACAGTGATTTAGGGAGATAGCTGTGCACCTGTTTCCCTCCGCACACACACACCATACACACACACACACACACACAAATACACACAAATACACACACACACACACACAAACACACACACACACACACACAAGAACTGTTCCTGCAGAATGTTCCCACAGCGTTTCTTCGTAGTTTGATACGGTGTCCCCATCACAGTGGCCTGTTTGCTTAGCGTGACCCTGTCTGCAGTGGGCAGTTTTGGGAGAGGAATGCGGTCATTCCCACACTGGCCTGTAGGAGGCAGACATCTTTGTGGAGCTGGAACCTAAAGACGCCAGAACCTGCGCCAGGTCCCGTTTGGAGTAATCGCACGCGGATTTCTCTCCTCCCGTTTTATGTGACAGGAGAAGAAAAAAAATCAGTTTAGATTCCAGAAACCAGCAGAGAGAGAGAGAGAGAAAAAACGAAATAGAACAAGCCCTCCAGCCCCTTTGGACCTGTGAAAGTGCTGACTGGACCGCTGGTCCCTGGGTGCTCTTACCCGGGCCTGAGGTTCTGCAGATCTTTATCTCCAGGCTGTGGAGGCCAGGGCAGGGAGGAGGGGGGTGGGGGGGGGGGGAGGGCTGCTGTTTCCTCCCCACTGCAGCAGCTCTCGCCTGGCCTACTGCCCAGCCAAGACTGCGCTCGCTCCAGCCCTGTGTGAATTACCCCTGTGTGAGTTACCCCTGTTAGAATTACCCCTGTGTGAGTTACCCCTGTCTGAATTACCCCTCTCGCGGTCCTCCTGCCCTGGGGCAGTTTCCTGGCCCCAGCAGAGGCGGGTAGTGGCGGCCTGTTTCGTGAGCGGTTGGTGCCGGGCCATTGTGTGGTGGGGGGTCTCTCTCTCCCCCTGTCCCGTGCCAGGCTGGGAGGGGGGATGGAGGGGGGTGTTTGGGGGAAATGCCTGCCCACAGAGAGACAGCCCAGGGGGGCATCTCCTCCTCAGCAGGGGCCCGTGTCTCCGTTGGCCCCTTTGTGTTTGTGATTACCCCCTGGATGTCCGCACGCTGGGACACCGTGATGACTCCCCGGGCTGGGGGGGGTGAGGGGGGGGGGGTGGGGGGGCGCACCGGGAGCAGGACGGGTCGCAGCCCCTGAGCATGCTGGGGAGGAAATGAGGGGATGTGTGGGTATTGTCTGGGAGGGGACTTGTTTTACACGCGAGGGTCACGGTGGAAGGATATTCACCCGGATGAGTGAGGGGTAAACCGCCCCCCCGCGTTGCCCCCGTCCCCCCCCCCCTCCCGTGGAAAACGTGGAGGCCCGGTCGGTTCGTAACCGAAGCCCGCTGCTGCTCGGAAATCGCTCGCATTTTTCCGGTCGGTTTTGTCGACCGCACGTCGCTGCTCCTGTTCCTCACGCCCCGTCCCACACATGCTGGAGTCGTTACCCGGGCAACGGCTTCTGAGCGCAGGGTGTGCCAGGTGTAAAGCTGAGAGCCCTGTACCTGTCTGACCTGCTGCACATACACACACACACACACACACACACACACACACTCATGCATGTACACTCTTACACTCACACGCACATGCACGCATGCACATACGCACGCACACACAAACACTCTCACACACACACACACACTCTCTCTCTCTCTTTCACACACACGTGCACACACACACACACACACACACGCTCTCTCTCACACACACACACTCTCTCTCACACACACACACACACACACACACACACACTCTCTCTCTGGCTCCAGAGAGCTCGGGCTGCAGTAATTGTTTTCCGTGTTGCGCCCTGTCGACACGGCGGTCCCTGCGTTGCCTGGGCCCTGCGAGGCTAATCGCTTCATGGCTTCACTTCATTATTAATAAAAGACTGCAAACATGTGTTTGGCCTAATTGCTTCCCCATGTCCCCCCCCCCCCCCGCCCCCCGCCCCATACATTACAGCCCTTAACCAGCCACTCCGTGTTTCCTTGATTTATTTCGGCTGACTTGAGGCATGAAGCACGGGCGAATAACGTGTCCCGGAGCGGCTGATGTGGACCGGCTCCGTTTCTGCGGGGATGTGAGGGGATGTGCTAATAGATGTGGTCTGTGCTAATAGATGTGGTCTGTGCTGATAGATGTGGTCTGTGCTAATAGGTGTGGTCTGTGCTGATAGATGTGGTCTGTGCTAATAGATGTGGTCTGTGCTAATAGATGTGGTCTGTGCTGATAGATGTTGTCTGTGCTGATAGATGTTGTCTGTGCTGCTTTTCCTCGACGTGCCTTTCGCTCGGTCGTCTAAAGTTTCCCGAGACGCCTTCCCGCTGATCAGCTGTGTCGTTGGGGCTGCTTTTGTTGTGCAAACAAAGTGCCCTGTTTCTCGTGTGAGAGCTCCAGCCGCTTTCATGTGCTCGTTAAAGTGTACATTGGGACAAGTTACATGACGGAATCGCTGTATAATAGTTTCTTTGAGGTTTTTTTTTGTTTGGTTTTTTTTTTTTTTTTTTTGTTGCACGAAATACATCCCACATTTTAAAAAAAAAAGCCATGCTGTGGCCTTCTCTTAATGGGACCCAGATACGCCTTCTCTGGAGCGGGAGTCTGTGTGGCCTGGCGTCGGTTCAAGACGTGGGGAGGGAGGAGGGGGATGGGGGGACGGGGGTGTGTGGGGGGGAGGACTGGCTGAGAGGGGCGCCTGGAAGTGGCGGATTCAGCGATTTTTGGGAGCGCCTCCACACATCGCTGGCCTCCCTCTGCAGACCCACGACCGCAGGTTCAGTCCAGTGGTTCAGTCCGGTGGTTCAGTCTGGAGGTTCAGTCTGGAGGTTCAGTCTGGAGGTTCAGTCTGGAGGTTCAGTCCAGTGGTTCAGTCTGGAGGTTCAGTCCAGTGGTTCAGTCCGGTGGTTCAGTCCAGTGGTTCAGTCCAGTGGTTCAGTCTGGAGGTTCAGTCCGGTGGTTCAGTCTGGAGGTTCAGTCTAGTGGTTCAGTCTGGAGGTTCAGTCCAGTGGTTCAGTCCGGTGGTTCAGTCCAGAGGTTCAGTCCGGTGGTTCAGTCTGGAGGTTCAGTCTGGAGGTTCAGTCCGGTGGTTCAGTCCAGTGGTTCAGTCTGGAGGTTCAGTCCGGTGGTTCAGTCTGGAGGTTCAGTCTGGTGGTTCAGTCTGGAGGTTCAGTCCAGTGGTTCAGTCCAGTGGTTCAGTCTGGTGGTTCAGTCCGGTGGTTCAGTCCGGTGGTTCAGTCTGGTGGTTCAGTCCGGTGGTTCAGTCCGGTGGTTCAGTCCAGTGGTTCAGTCTGGAGGTTCAGTCCGGTGGTTCAGTCCGGTGGTTCCGTCCAGTGGTTCAGTCTGGTGGTTCAGTCCGGTGGTTCAGTCCGGTGGTTCAGTCTGGAGGTTCAGTCCAGTAGTTCAGTCTGGAGGTTCGGTCCCCGCTCCTCTCCTGTAGCCTGAAGCAGGCCTGGAGACGTCCTGGGAAAAGGGGGGGCTTTAGTGGGGGGAGCGGGTGGCCCAGCACGGGCCCTTTCATTTTATAAAAAAAAAAGAGGAGGTTAGGCCCGCCTCCGTGCAGGAGAAACGCACCCCGGGGGGGACCCCCGAAGCTTTGTCCCGTACGCAGCTGGAGGGCGCCCCGAAAATAAGAGCCGGCGGATGTGTGCTGATGGGGGTGAGACCTCCGCGTAAACACGCCGCACAGCCCAACCCGGCCCAGACTCACGGCCCATTTACCCTGAGTAAACACCACAGAAGAAGAAGGGGGGGGTAAAGGAATTTCAAAAGAGAGCAGGACCCGGAGT